>NC_034191.2:7469720-7484720 GCF_002021735.2 Oncorhynchus kisutch
CTATATAACTGTGTGTTCTATATAGCTGTGTGTTCTATATAACTGTGTGTTCTATATAACTGTGTGTTCTATATAACTGTGTGTTCTATATAACTGTGTGTTCAATAAAGCTGTGTGTTCTATATAATTAGCTGTGTGTTCTATATACATTAGCTGTGTGTTCTATATAACTGTGTGTTCTATATAGCTGTGTGTTCTATATAGCTGTGTGTTCTATATAATTAGCTGTGTGTTCTATATACATTAGCTGTGTGTTCTATATTCATTAGCTGTGTGTTCTATATAGCTGTGTGTTCTATATACATTAGCTGTGTGTTCTATATACATTAGCTGTGTGTTCTATATAGCTGTGTGTTCTATATACATTAGCTGTGTGTTCTATATAGCTGTGTGTTCTATATACATTAGCTGTGTGTTCTATATAGCTGTGTGTTCTATATACATTAGCTGTGTGTTCTATATAGCTGTGTGTTCTATATACATTAGCTGTGTGTTCTATATACATTAGCTGTGTGTTCTATATAGCTGTGTGTTCTATATACATTAGCTGTGTGTTCTATATACATTAGCTGTGTGTTCTATATACATAGCTGTGTGTTCTATGTAGCTGTGTGTTCTATGTAGCTGTGTGTTCTATATAGCTGTGTGTTCTATATAACTGTGTGTTCTATATAGCTGTGTGTTCTATATAACTGTGTGTTCTATATAACTGTGTGTTCTATATAGCTGTGTGTTCTATATAGCTGTGTGTTCTATATAGCTGTGTGTTCTATATAGCTGTGTGTTCTATATAGCTGTGTGTTCTATATAACTGTGTGTTCTATATAGCTGTGTGTTCTATATAGCTGTGTGTTCTATATAGCTGTGTGTTCTATATAGCTGTGTGTTCTATATAACTGTGTGTTCTATATAGCTGTGTGTTCTATATAACTGTGTGTTCTATATAGCTGTGTGTTCTATATAACTGTGTGTTCTATATAACTGTGTGTTCTATATAGCTGTGTGTTCTATATAGCTGTGTGTTCTATATAGCTGTGTGTTCTATATAGCTGTGTGTTCTATATAGCTGTGTGTTCTATATAACTGTGTGTTCTATATAACTGTGTGTTCTATATAACTGTGTGTTCTATATAACTGTGTGTTCTATATAACTGTGTGTTCTATATAACTGTGTGTTCTATATAACTGTGTGTTCTATATAACTGTGTGTTCTATATAACTGTGTGTTCTATATAACTGTGTGTTCTATATAACTGTGTGTTCTATATAACTGTGTGTTCTATATAACTGTGTGTTCTATATAACTGTGTGTTCAATAAAGCTGTGTGTTCTATATAATTAGCTGTGTGTTCTATATACATTAGCTGTGTGTTCTATATAACTGTGTGTTCTATATAGCTGTGTGTTCTATATAGCTGTGTGTTCTATATAATTAGCTGTGTGTTCTATATACATTAGCTGTGTGTTCTATATTCATTAGCTGTGTGTTCTATATAGCTGTGTGTTCTATATACATTAGCTGTGTGTTCTATATACATTAGCTGTGTGTTCTATATAGCTGTGTGTTCTATATACATTAGCTGTGTGTTCTATATAGCTGTGTGTTCTATATACATTAGCTGTGTGTTCTATATAGCTGTGTGTTCTATATACATTAGCTGTGTGTTCTATATAGCTGTGTGTTCTATATACATTAGCTGTGTGTTCTATATACATTAGCTGTGTGTTCTATATAGCTGTGTGTTCTATATACATTAGCTGTGTGTTCTATATACATTAGCTGTGTGTTCTATATACATTAGCTGTGTGTTCTATATAGCTGTGTGTTCTATATACATTAGCTGTGTGTTCTATATACATTAGCTGTGTGTTCTATATACATTAGCTGTGTGTTCTATATACATTAGCTGTGTGTTCTATATAGCTGTGTGTTCTATATAATTAGCTGTGTGTTCTATATAGCTGTGTGTTCTATATAATTAGCTGTGTGTTCTATATTCATTAGCTGTGTGTTCTATATACATTAGCTGTGTGTTCTATAAACATTAGCTGTGTGTTCTATATACATTAGCTGTGTGTTCTATATAACTGTGTGTTCTATATAGCTGTGTGTTCTATATAGCTGTGTGTTCTATATTCATTAGCTGTGTGTTCTATATAGCTGTGTGTTCTATATAGCTGTGTGTTCTATATTCATTAGCTGTGTGTTCTATATACATTAGCTGTGTGTTCTATATACATTAGCTGTGTGTTCTATATAGCTGTGTGTTCTATATAATTAGCTGTGTGTTCTATATAATTAGCTGTGTGTTCTATCTCACCCTGGTACAGCATCCAGCTACTGTAAGGGCTCCAGGTTTTCACACATATAATGACACGTATTAGCAGTGTGTGTGGGTGCGTCCGTGTGTCATGGTGTTGCTTCCACCTCTCTCCAGCCTGGGCTTGAACCAGGGATCCCATGCACACATCGACAACAGTCACACTTTTAAGTTTTGTTCCTTTTCGCTCCGACAAAAGCCACAGCCCTTTCAGAGCAAGGGGAACTTCTTCAAGGTCTCAGGTCGAGTGAATTCACCGATCTTTTCTAGAATGCAAATCTTATTAGCCAGCCATTTCACACTGGTTTCATCTCTCTGTGTGTGTGTGTGAGTCTTGTGTTCTCGACCAAAGGTTTTTCTTATAGAAGGCCATGCAGGTGTTGGAGAGAGAAAATTGCCACTAGGAACACACAGGCCTGGGTACGTGAGCAAAGGGGGATGGAGGGACTGAGGGATAGAGGGAGGGGGTCGGCTCTCACACCTCCTGGGAGTGACAGAAGAGAGCGAGGCGATACCTTGCTCTAACTTCTTTACAGGTCTTCACAGAGATCTGCGGCCGACTGTCTAGTGGGTCTTAACTTTTATTATTTTCTTGGCCTTTTGAGGCAGAAAAACAGACCCCTGACCTGTCCGTCAGATTACGCCTGCCCCTCAGTGCAGGAGAAGAGGAAGAGGAAGGATGAAATCAGCAGTGTGGAGGAGAGTAGGTAAATCTGGCTGCTTAGTGAATGGAGATGTCTGTATCCTCTTATTGAATGGAGATGTCTGTATCATCTTAGTGAATGGAGATGTCTGTATCCTCTTATTGAATGGAGATGTCTGTATCCTCTTAGTGAATGGAGATGTCTGTATCCTCTTAGTGAATGGAGATGTCTGTATCCTCTTATTGAATGGAGATGTCTGTATCATCTTAGTGAATGGAGATGTCTGTATCCTTTTATTGAAGGGAGATGTCTGTATCCTCTTATTGAATGGAGATGTCTGTATCATCTTAGTGAATGGAGATGTCTGTATCATCTTAGTGAATGGAGATGTCTGTATCCTCTTATTGAAGGGAGATGTCTGTATCCTCTTAGTGAATGGAGATGTCTGTATCCTCTTAGTGAATGGAGATGTCTGTATCCTCTTATTGAATGGAGATGTCTGTATCATCTTAGTGAATGGAGATGTCTGTATCCTCTTATTGAAGGGAGATGTCTGTATCCTCTTAGTGAATGGAGATGTCTGTATCCTCTTATTGAAGGGAGATGTCTGTATCCTCTTAGTGAATGGAGATGTCTGTATCCTCTTATTGAATGGAGATGTCTGTATCCTCTTAGTGAATGGAGATGTCTGTATCCTCTTAGTGAATGGAGATGTCTGTATCATCTTATTGAATGGAGATGTCTGTATCATCTTAGTGAATGGAGATGTCTGTATCATCTTATTGAATGGAGATGTCTGTATCATCTTATTGAATGGAGATGTCTGTATCCTCTTATTGAAGGGAGATGTCTGTATCCTCTTAGTGAATGGAGATGTCTGTATCCTCTTATTGAATGGAGATGTCTGTATCCTCTTATTGAATGGAGATGTCTGTATCATCTTATTGAATGGAGATGTCTGTATCATCTTATTGAATGGAGATGTCTCCTCTTTATCCTCTAACATTACCCTCCCTCCCTCCCTCCCTCCCTCCCTCCCTCCCTCCCTCCCTCCCTCCCTCCCTCCCTCCCTCCCTCCCTCCCTCCCTCCCTCCCTCCCTCCCTCCCTCCCTCCCTCCCTCCCTCCCTCCCTCCCTCCCTCCCGTCTGTCTGACACACACACACACACACACACACACAAACACACACACACACACTTTCCCAGAATTCCAGCATTGGACTTAGAAAGTAGTTCACCACAGTGGAGATATAATAGGAGACCAGGCTGCAACACATCAACAGTCATTATCTGAACAATGGAGTGTGTTCACCTCCTCCCTCCTCTCCAAACCATATGTCTCTCTTTCTGTCCTCTTCTCTCCTCATGCACCATGCTTAGGTACTACTTATGACTGAAGGTGTGTGGGAGCAGGTCAACGTAGAGCTATTTCTGACTAAAGGTGTCTGGGAGCAGGTCAACGTAGAGCTATTTCTGACTAAAGGTGTCTGGGAGCAGGTCAACGTAGAGCTATTTCTGATTAAAGGTGTCTGGGAGCAGGTCAACGTAGAGCTATTTCTGGCTAAATGTGTCTGGGAGCAGGTCAACGTAGAGCTATTTCTGACTAAATGTGTCTGGGAGCAGGTCAACGTAGAGCTATTTCTGACTAAAGGTTTCTGGGAGCAGGTCAACGTAGAGCTATTTCTGACTAAATGTTTCTGGGAGCAGGTCAACGTAGAGCTATTTCTGATTAAAGGTGTCTGGGAGCAGGTCAACGTAGAGCTATTTCTGACTAAAGGTTTCTGGGAGCAGGTCAACATACAGATTTTCCAGGTGTGTAATATTTGTTGTTATCTGGTCAGGTGTGTTGAGACGTGAATTGAATTGAAAATAAAAATGTGACTTGACTCATGTGAGAAGCAAGTAGAGAGGTAGAGTAACAATTCAGCTAGCTACAGTATCTACTATATTAGTAACAATTCAGCTAGCTACAGTATCTACTATATTAGTAACATTTCAGCTAGCTACAGTCTACTATATTAGTAACATTTAAACTAGCTACAGTATCTACTATATTAGTAACATTTCAACTAGCTACAGTATCTACTATATTAGTAACATTTCAACTAGCTACAGTATCTACTATATTAGTAACACTTCAGCTAGCTACAGTATCTACTATATTAGTAACATTTCAACTAGCTACAGTATCTACTATATTAGTAACATTTAAAATAGCTACAGTATCTACTATATTAGTAACACTTCAGCTAGCTACAGTTTCTACTATATTAGTAACACTTCAGCTAGCTACAGTATCTACTATATTAGTAACATTTCAACTAGCTACAGTATCTACTATATTAGTAACATTTCAACTAGCTACAGTATCTACTATATTAGTAACACTTCAGCTAGCTACAGTTTCTACTATATTAGTAACACTTCAGCTAGCTACAGTATCTACTATATTAGTAACATTTCAACTAGCTACAGTATCTACTATATTAGTAACATTTCAACTAGCTAGTCTCTACTATATTATTAACATTTCAGCTAGCTACAGTATCGACTATATTAGTAACATTTCAACTAGCTACAGTATCTACTATATTAGTAACATTTCAACTAGCTAGTCTCTACTATATTAGTAACATTTCAGCTAGCTACAGTATCTACTATATTAGTAACATTTCAGCTAGCTACAGTATCGACTATATTAGTAACACTTCAACTAGCTACAGTATCTATTATATTAGTAACACTTCAACTAGCTACAGTATCTATTATATTAGTAACACTTCAGCTAGCTACAGTATCGACTATATTAGTAACATTTCAACTAGCTACAGTATCTACTATATTAGTAACACTTCAGCTAGCTACAGTATCTACTATATTAGTAACATTTAAACTAGCTACAGTATCTACTATATTAGTAACATTTAAACTAGCTACAGTATCTACTATATTAGTAACACTTCAGCTAGCTACAGTTTCTACTATATTAGTGACACTTCAGCTAGCTACAGTATCTACCATATTAGTAACATTTCAACTAGCTACAGTATCTACTATATTAGTAACATTTCAACTAGCTAGTCTCTACTATATTAGTAACATTTCAGCTAGCTACAGTATCGACTATATTAGTAACATTTAAACTAGCTACAGTATCTACTATATTAGTAACACTTCAGCTAGCTACAGTATCTACTATATTAGTAACATTTCAACTAGCTACAGTATCTACTATATTAGTAACACTTCAGCTAGCTACAGTATCTACTATATTAGTAACATTTCAGCTAGCTACAGTATTTACTATATTAGTAACATTTCAGCTAGCTACAGTATTGACTATATTAGTAACATTTCAGCTAGCTACAGTATCTACTATATTAGTAACATTTCAACTAGCTACAGTCTCTACTATATTAGTAACACTTCAGCTGACCTCTAACCTATTACCCTAGCCCTAACCTTAGCATGCACTCAACAGAGTGCTGAAACTAGTGCACTTACAGATGGACTGTCCTAATAAAGTGTGACCCAATATCCATCTGTATGGCCTCTCTCTCTCTCTCTCTCTCTCTCGGAGAATAGAAAGTGAAAACCTCATGCTCGCTTTGCGGCGCTTCTCTCCCTCCCTCGCTTCTCTCTCCTCTCGCTCACTTTCACTCCTCCCTCTCTCTCTCTCTCTCTCTCTGTCTCTCTCTCTGTCTCTCTCTGTCTCTCTCTCTCCCCCTCTCTCTCTCTCTCTCTCTGTCTCTCTCTCTGTCTCTCTCTGTCTCTCTCTGTCTCTCTCTGTCTCTCTCTCTGTCTCTCTCTGTCTCTCTCTCTCTCCCCCTCTCTCTCTCTCTCAGAACATTATTTTCTCATGACACAAGCATTTTTAAAATGTGGTGTTGATTATGGAATGTTTGTATAAAACATTTGACTGATATTGCAAGAACGTTGTGGGGTCATTCCCAAAACACAAAAACTGTCCAGTTGTGCAGATGATTCTACAGGGGGGGGGGGGTAAATGTGGATGCCCGACCCAAACTGGGCTCATGGGTGGTCCTCTGATTTAGTTCAACTCAAAAGGGAATTGGAGTTTCCTTCATTAAACAGTCCAAAATCACATTACACAATTTTACAAACAGTATCATCCTCACTCATTCATCTTATCCAACAATTCGATGTAAACCTCATATCTGAGGCTATAATATAAACAGTGTTATGGTAATGTGGCCGCAACGTCTCCCATGAGTTTATAAACATGTACCAAACGGACCAGTTCGTAGCTGGATTCTTCACCGATCTTTTATACCTTCTCCAGAACATAAATGTTGTTTGGACCTCAAGTTCTGTGAGGTGGAAGAAATTCCTTTGTTCTCTATGAAACTTCACTCTGTCTCTATACTGTGGCCATGAGGAGATCATCTCCTCCCGGAATTTACGACCTCCCTCTGACCACAGCAGCCTATGTGAATGAGATAGGGAGAGGGGGATGGGGCTTGCTGTACCCAAAAAGGGCAACGTCATGACACCACCTTCTCAGTAGGCCGGTCTCCTCCAGGAGACCTCTTCCGGGTTACCACATTCTCCAGTAGGCCACGTCATCTCCTCCAGGAGACCTCTTCCGGGTTACCGCCTTCTCCAGTAGGCTGGTCTCTTCCAGGAGACCTCTTCTGGGTTATCACCTTCTCCAGTAGGCTGGTCACCTCCCATAGAGCAGGTCATTAGGGGGAAACCCAGTGGAGGCCTACGGCACTTCACGGATCCAGAACATTAGATGGGTTAATAGCTGGACCCACTTCTTCCAGTCCCGCTCGATGACATTCCGCAGTCTTTGTTTGAGCGTCTTATTGAACCGTTGTCATGAATCGGCTCGAAGTCCGTAACTAAAAGGAAGACAACTTGGAGATAAGGAATAACAAAATATATTTATTAACTGAAGTAAACTAAATACAATTAACAATGGTGTGTGTAGTCAGTAATCAGTCGTGTAAGTGAGTGGTTAAATGTGATAATGAGGGGTGTTGAAAGGTGCCAAAACAAACAAATAAAAAAGCCACAACCAAAATCTAACAGTGCTTCTGCATGGAGAGAGTCTCCTCAATGAATGGGGAAGAGGTGTATTTATCCCGGGACACACCTGTGTCCCATTTCGCTGACGACCTTCCCGGCTCCGCCCACCGACATCCTATTAAGAAAAACAAGAGCAAAGAGAGAGAATTTGGCAGACAAGAGTGGGAGGGTCATCACACCGTTCAACGAGCACATCGGTCTGCGGATGAAAGACTTCCCGATCTGCTTTACCTGTAGGAGAGCACACAAATAATATCTTATGCTTCACCGAGTCCTGGCTGAACAACAGCATGGATAACATACAGCTGCCTGGGTTTTCGGTCCATTGGCAAGATAGAACAGCTGCCTCTGGTAAGACAAGGCATGATGGTCTGTGCCTGTTTGTAATTAACAGTTTGTGCATGAAATCTAATATTAAGGAAGTCTCAAGATTTTACTCGCCTGAGGTAGAGTATCTGATGATAAGCTGTTGGCCACACTATTTACTTTCCATCTACATTTTTCGTAGCTGTCTATCAACCATCACAAACCGATGAACTAAGACGGCACTCAACGAGCAGTAATAAAGCCATAAGGAAACAAGAAAATGCTCATCCAGAGGCGGCGCTCCTAGTGGCCGGGGAGTGTAACTTCTTATGGTTCTGCTAGCGTTCCGCTGAAAAGGCAGAGCGCGAAATTCAAAAATATTTTTTTGAAATATGTAATTTTCATGCATTCACAAGTGCAATATACCAAATTAAAGCTTAACTTGTTGTTAATCTACCCCTCGTGTCCGATATCAAAAAGGCTTTACAGCGAAAGCACACCATATGATTATGTAAAACACATACAGCCATTTCCCAACCAAAGAGAGGAGTCACAGAAAGCAGAAATAGAGATTAAATTAATCACTAACCTTTGATGATCTTCATCAGATGGCACTCATAGAACTTCATGTTGCACAATACATTTTTGTTTTGTTCGATAAAGTTGTATGTAAAATATCAGTTTACATTGGCGCATTGGCGCGCAATCTTTAGAATGTTTTTAACATAAATATTCAATAACGTTTCAACCGGAGAATTCCTTTGTCTTCAGAAATGCAATGGAACGCAGGTCACTCTCACGGCCGTGCGCGTGGCCAACTCATGGCACTCTGCCAGACATCTGGTTGAAACAGCTCTCATTCCCTGCTCCTTCACAGTAGAAGCCTCAAACAAGGTTCTAAAGACTGTTGACATCTAGTGGAAGCCTTAGGAAGTGCAATATGACCCCATAGACACTGTATATTATAAAGGCAATGAGTTGAAAACCTACAAACCTCAGATTTCCCACTTCCTGGTTGGATTTGTCTCAGGTTTTCGCCTGCCATATGAGTTTTGTCATACTTACAGACATCATTCAAACAGTTTTAGAATCTTTAGAGTGTTTTCTATTCAAATCTACTAATAATATGCATATATTAGCTTCCGGGCCTGAGTAGCCGGAAGTTTACTCTGGGCACTCTTTTTATCCGAACGTGAAAATGCTGCCCCCTAACCCAAACAGGGAAACTCTAATCCATTTACCTCATTTCTATCAGCATGTTACATGTGCAACCAGAAGGAAAACAACTCTAGACCACCTTCACTCCACACACAGAGACGCATCGCTGACATTTTCAGCCTGTCCCTGACCGAGTCTGTTGTACCAACATGTTTTAAGCAGACCACCATAGTGCCTGTGCCCAAGAACACTAAGGTAACCTGCCTGAGTGACTACTGACCCGTAGCATTCACGTCTGTAGCCACAATGTCATGTGTCTCTATATCACCTAACATACAGTCCATACACGCAACTTGCCATTATATCTGGGGCGATGTTTTCTAATCTGCTTTCCTAATTTGCCATTTGCCATCATTTGAATGAAACATTCTGGGAACCATTAAAGAACAGACAGAATGTTCTGGGAACCATTAACGAACAGACAAAATGTTCTGGGAACCATTAAAGAACAGACAAAATGTTCTGGGAACCATTAAAGAACAGACTAAATGTTCTGGGAACCATTAAAGAACAGACAAAATGTTCTGGGAACCAGTAAAGAACAGACAAAATGTTCTGGGAACCAGTAAAGAACAGACAAAATGTTCTGGAATGTTCTTGTAACATTCCTGTATCAGGTGAATGATTTTTGTACCTTAAAAAATTAACATTGTGGAATCATATGCGCAACTGGACAGTTTTGATGTTTTGGGTACATATATTTTATGATGTTCTCACAATGTTACAACAAAGCTGTTCCCACAACCTGATGAAATATTCTGGAAACCTTTAAAGAACAGATATGATTCATTGTAAGTGATAGGGTATTTGATTTGACTTTCCAGTCGAGTGGCTGACAGTTGGTGTTAGGACCTACGGTGGGAGCTAGAGTGTGTGTGTGTTTGAATTAATTTTAGTATGCATTGGTGTGTGTGTGTTTGAATTAATTTTAGTATGCATTGGTGTGTTTGTGTTTGAATTAATTTTAGTATGCATTGGTGTGTTTGTGTGTGTTTGAATTAATTTTAGTATGCATTGGTGTGTGTGTGTGTGTTTGAATTAATTTTAGTATGCATTGGTGTGTGTGTTTGTGTTTGAATTAATTTTAGTATGCATTGGTGTGTTTGTGTGTGTTTGAATTAATTTTAGTATGCATTGGTGTGTGTGTGTGTGTTTGAATTAATTTTAGTATGCATTGGTGTGTGTGTGTGTTTGAATTAATTTTAGTATGCATTGGTGTGTGTGTGTGTTTGAATTAATTTTAGTATGCATTGGTGTGTGTGTGTGTTTAAATAAATTTTAGTATGCATTGGTGTGTGTGTGTGTGTTTGAATTAATTTTAGTATGCATTGGTGTGTGTGTGTGTGTTTGAATTAATTTTAGTATGCATTGGTGTGTTTGTTTGTGTTCTTGCTCTGTTAAATGCTGACTGCCTCTCCTCTCCATAGACAGAAGTGCCTCCCCCTGAAGCCTGTAGCTGTTTGGAACTGCTAAGACACACCAGGAGTCCAAGGACTGCCAACCTTGCCCTCTGAGCTTTTTTGACCCATGGTTGTGCCCCCATCTCACCCATAATCCCTCCATGCCACGTCTACCCTTCTCTGGACTTGTGATTCTATTCCATCTGTGTGTGTGAGAGGGGACTGTCCTCTCACTGTCCCTCCACTCTCTCCCCTGCTCCCTACTCCCTCTGCACGTCGTGAGCCAACCAGATCAATAGCGTCTTTCACCATCTGTCTCGCCTGACAGTTCAGCTGAGGAGAAAGGTAAAGAGTGTAAGAGAGAGAGAGAGAGAGAGAGAGAGAGAGAGAGAGAGAGAGAGAGGAGAGAAATGAGCTCATAAGTTGGTCCAGCCTGCAAAAAGCAAGCCGTCAGTGCCACAATCCCATACCCTGGGGGACAGGCACTGCAGGAATCTCATCAGTCTCAGTAAAAGGCTCTTAAGATGGGCCATAGATTCTAGGAGACTCCAGGCCAACCTCCACAAACAGGCCTCGGATAGAAAACACTTTTAGGATGGATTGTTTTATTTGATCTTCTTTAGTTTGATATCTCTCAGGAGCAAACATTCGTACACACTGAGACCTCCCTTTCGTTTTTGATATCGGTCGCTCTTAATCGACTACTCCTGACGGGTTCAAAATGGCAGTCAACGTGACTCCTATTCGGGACACAAAATGGCTGACCCTGGAGGTGTGTCGTGAGTTCCAGAGAGGGACGTGCTCGCGACCGGACAGCGAGTGTAAGTTTGCACACCCTGCCAAGAGCTGCCAGGTGGAGAATGGACGAATCATCGCCTGCTTTGACTCCCTCAAGGTGAGTCGTCAGCTGATTAAGGTCATCTGAAGGTCACCTGGGTTTAGGGGGATCTCTCTCTCTCTCTCTGTGGTTGTCCATCACACGAGGTTGGTCAGGAAGACGGGCTTGTGATAATGGCTGGAGCGGAATTGGTGGAATGGTATCAAATACATCAAACATATGGTTTTCATGTATTTGATGCCATTCCATTCATTATTATTATGAGCCACCTTCCCCCCCCTGTGCCTCACATGATCACGCAACCGGTTACCTGAATGTTGTAATCACCGTCAGCTTCCTCTTGAGGACACAAGGAGGAAGAGGAAGGTACATATGATAGGGATAGGAGTTCAGGATGAAGAAAAAGTATTCGTAGTGCTGTGCGTGTGCGTGTGTATTGCATTTCCATCTCTGGGTCAAAGGTCAGACTCACAGTTTCCCTCAGTGTGTCACAGTAACAGAGAAAAGCCAGCACACCACAGTTGACAGAGAGAGGTCACAGACTCAGAGTTTCCCCCAGTAACAGAGAAGAGCCAGCACATTACATTTGTGTATGTGTGTGTGTGTGTGTGTGTGTGTGTGTGTGTGTGTGTGTGTGTGTGTGTGTGTGTGTGTGTGTGTGTACGCGCGTGTGTGTTTGTGTATGTACGCATGAGAGTGTGTGTCTATGTACTCTAACAGTATGAATGGGTGATATGTGGGTGATATGTGCAGATATGTGCAGTGGTAAGTGATAAGATACAATGTGTTATTGTGGGGTGACACACACTCATAGTGGGTAGTCCTCATTCAGCCCACAGGGCTCTGCAATTCACCGTCGAGAGAGAGAGAGAGAGAGAATAACCGGCCTCACCCTACTAGAATCTGAATTCAAAATTCTACTGTTTGCTGAAGATCTGGTGCTTCTGTCACCAACCAAGTAGGGCCTACAGCAGCACCTAGATCTTCTGCACAGATTCTGCCAGACCTGGGCCCTGACAGTAAATCTCAGTAAGACAAAATAATGGTGTTCCAAAAAAGGTCCAGTCGCCAGGACCACAAATACAAATTCCATCTAGACACCATTGCCCTAGAGCACCCAAAAAACGATGCATACCTCAGCCTAAACATCAACACCACACATAAATTCCACAAAGCTGTGAATGAGCTGAGAGACAAGGCAAGAAGGGCTTTCTATGCCATCAAAAGGAAGATAAAATTCGACATACCAATTAGGATCTGGCAAAAAAATACTTGACTCAGTTAAAGAACTCATTGCCGTTTATAGTTGTGAGGTCTGGGGTCCGCTCTCCAACCAAGAATTCACAAAATGGGACAAACACCAAATTGAGATGCATGCAGAATTCTGCAAAAATATCCTCAGTGTACAATGTGAAACACCAAATAATGCATGCAGAGCAGAATTAGGCCGATACCCACTAATGATCAAAATCCAGAAAAGAGCTGTTAAATTCTACAACCACCTAAAAGGAAGTGATTCCCAAACCTTCCATAACAAAGCCATCACGTACAGGTAGATGAACCTGGAGAAGAGTCCCCTAAGCAAGCTGGTCCTGGGGCTCTGTTCACAAACACAAAGACACCCCACAGAGCCCCAGGACAGCAGCACAATTAGACCCAACCAAATCATGAGAAAACAAAAGATAATTACTTGACACATTGGAAAGAATTAACAAAAATACAGAGCAAACTAGAACGCTAATTGACTGTCCAGATGTGTAGGAGGAGACTCAGTATAGGAGGAAGAGTTAAATATCAGTACTTGAGTGAATATGTATTTGTCTGTTCGGCTGTTCGATTCTTTGGGAAACTTGGTGTAATCTTTTCTAGAGTCCGTCGAGTTCTTACTCTGATATTTAGAACTTAACAATGTAAAGACTCAGTGAGATGAGTGTTACCTGTCTGGTGTGTTACCTGTCTGATGTGTTACCTGTCTGATGTGTTACCTGTCTGGTGTGTTACCTGTCTGGTCTGTCTGATGTGTCACCTGTCTGATGCGTTACCTGTCTGATGTGTTACCTGTCTGGTGTGTTACCTGTCTGGTGTGTTACCTGTCTGATGTGTTACCTGTCTGGTGTGTTACCTGTCTGGTCTGTCTGGTGTGTTACCTGTCTGGTGTGTTACCTGTCTGATGTGTTACCTGTCTGATGTGTTACCTGTCTGGTCTGTCTGGTGTGTTACATGTCTGGTGTGTTACCTGTCTGATGTGTTACATGTCTGATGTGTTACATGTCTGGTGTGTTACCTGTCTGATGTGTTACCTGTCTGATGTGTTACATGTCTGATGTGTTACCTGTCTGGTGTGTTACCTGTCTGGTCTGTCTGATGTGTTACCTGTCTGGTGTGTTACCTGTCTGATGTGTTACCTGTCTGGTGTGTTACCTGTCTGGTGTGTTACCTGTCTGATGTGTTACCTGTCTGGTGTGTTACCTGTCTGGTCTGTCTGGTGTGTTACCTGTCTGGTGTGTTACCTGTCTGAGGTGTTACCTGTCTGATGTGTTACCTGTCTGATGTGTTACCTGTCTGATGTGTTACCTGTCTGGTGTGTTACCTGTCTGGTCTGTCTGATGTGTCGACTGTCTGATGCGTTACCTGTCTGATGTGTTACCTGTCTGGTGTGTTACCTGTCTGGTGTGTTACCTGTCTGATGTGTTACCTGTCTGGTGTGTTACCTGTCTGGTCTGTCTGGTGTGTTACCTGTCTGATGTGTTATCTGTCTGATGTGTTACCTGTGTGATGTGTTACCTGTCTGGTCTGTCTGGTGTGTTACATGTCTGGTGTGTTACCTGTCTGATGTGTTACATGTCTGATGTGTTACATGTCTGGTGTGTTACCTGTCTGATGTGTTACCTGTCTGATGTGTTACATGTCTGATGTGTTACCTGTCTGGTGTGTTACCTGTCTGGTCTGTCTGATGTGTTACCTGTCTGGTGTGTTACCTGTCTGATGTGTTACCTGTCTGGTGTGTTACCTGTCTGGTGTGTTACCTGTCTGATGTGTTACCTGTCTGGTGTGTTACCTGTCTGGTCTGTCTGGTGTGTTACCTGTCTGGTGTGTTACCTGTCTGAGGTGTTACCTGTCTGATGTGTTACCTGTCTGATGTGTTACCTGTCTGGTGTGTTACCTGTCTGGTCTGTCTGGTGTGTTACCTGTCTGGTGTGTTACCTGTCTGAGGTGTTAC
>NC_034191.2:7489720-7506028 GCF_002021735.2 Oncorhynchus kisutch
CCAGGTTCATCTCTCTGTAGGTGATGGCTTTGTTATGGAAGGTTTGGGAATCGCTTCCTTTTAGGTGGTTGTAGATTTTAACAGCTCTTTTCTGGATTTTGATAATTAGTGGGTATCGGCCTAATTCTGCTCTGCATCCAATATTTGGTGTTTTACGTTGGACACAGAGGATATTTTTGCAGAATTCTGCGTGCAGAGTCTCAATTTGGTGTTTGTTCCATTTTGTGTAATCTTGGTTGGTGAGCGGACCCCAGACCTCACAACCATAAAGGGCAATGGGTTCTATGACTGATTCAAGTATTTTTAGCCAGATCCTAATTGATAGGTTGAATTTTATGTTCCTTTTGATGGCATAGAAGGCCCTTCTTGCCTTGTCTCTCAGATCGTTCACAGCTTTGTGGAAGTTACCTGTGGCGCTGATGTTTAGGCCAAGGTATGTATAGTTTTTTGTGTGCTCTAGGGCAATGGTGTCTAGATGGAATTTGTATTTGTGGTCCTGGTGACTGGACCATTTTTGGAACACCATTATTTTGGTCAGACTGAGATTTACTGTCAGGGCCCAGGTCTGGCAGAATCTGTGCATAAGATCTAGGTGCTGTTGTAGGGCCTCCTTGGTTGGTGACAGAAGCACCAGATCATCAGCAAACAGTAAACATTTGACTTCGGATTCTAGTAGGGTGAGGCCGGGTGCTGCAGACTTTTCTAGTGCCCGCGCCAATTCGTTGATATATATGTTGAAGAGGGTGGGGCTTAAGCTGCATCCCTGTCTCACCCCACGACCCTGTGGGAAAAATGTTGTATTTTAACCCTACATGGATTTTATAATGTTGTTTGTATGTTTTACCCCCAACAACACTTTCAATCAATTTGTATAGCAGACCCTCATGCCAAATTGAGTCAAAGGCTTTTTTTAAATCAGCAAAGCATGAGAAGACTTTGCCTTTGTTTTGGTCTGTTTGGTTGTCAATTAGGGTGTGCAGGGTGAATACATGGTCTGTTGTACGGTCATTTGGTAAAAATCCAACTTGACATTTGCTCAGTACATTGTTTTCGTTGAGGAAATGTATGAGTCTGCTGTTAATGATAATGCAGAGGATTTTCCCAAGGTTGCAGTTGACGCATATCCTGTAGTTATTGGGTTCAAATTTGTCTGAGAGGTCAAATATACTGTTAACATTTTCTACTGCCAAGTTGACACCTTCACTATTACAGTGGAACGATTTACCCAGGAAATTGTCTAAAAGGGATTGAATTTGTTGTTGCCTAATTGTTTTGGGGTAGGTTTCCACACTACATTCCTTCCTTCTACAGCATTTCTTAATATTATTCAGTTTCTTTGGCTTTGATGCCTCATGATTGAGTATTGCTCTGTTCAAGTAGACTGTGATTTTGCTGTGGTCTGATAGGGGTGTCAGTGGGCTGACTGTGAACACTCTGAGAGACTCTCTCCCTCTCTCTCTCTGTGTCTCTCTCTCTGTGTCTCTCTCTCTCTCTCTCTCTCTCTGAATAAGAGAGGCTAATGGAGTGGGAAGATATAGACAGAGGGAGATCGTTACGGAAGTTGTAATTAACAAAAACACGCTGTTTAGTAGCACTTTGTCTTCATGCAATATTGATCCTGCATGACCATTATGTGGTGAATGTGTTTTACTGCCTGTGTGTGTGTGTGTGTGTGTGTGTGTGTGTGTGTGTGTGTGTGTGTGTGTGTGTGTGTGTGTGTGTGTGTGTGTGTGTGTGCGTGCATATACGGGCATATGCGCGTTTGTCTCACACAACTAGAAGATTTAAAGCATGAGAGATCCTCTTAGTATAAATAACCAGAGAGTGTCTGATAGGCCAGTTACCATCACACACTGACCCTCTGATAGGCCAGTCACCATCACACACTGACCCTCTGATAGGTCAGTCACCATCACACACTGACCCTCTGATAGGTCAGTCACCATCACACACTGACCCTCTGATAGGCCAGTCACCACCCCACACTGACCCTCTGATAGGCCAGTCACCATCACACACTGACCCTCTGATAGGCCAGTTACCACCACAAACTGACCCTCTGATAGGCCAGTCACCACCACACACTGACCCTCTGATAGGTCAGTCACCACCCCACACTGACGCTCTGATAGGTCAGTCACCACCCCACACTGACCCTCTGATAGGTCAGTCACCACCCCACACTGACCCTCTGATAGGCCAGTCACCACCACACACTGACCCTCTGATAGGCCAGTCACCACCACACACTGACCCTCTGATAGGCCAGTCACCACCACACACTGACCCTCTGATAGGTCAGTCACCACCCCACACTGACCCTCTGATAGGCCAGTCACCACCACACACTGACCCTCTGAAAGTCCAGTCACCACCCCACACTGACCCTCTGAAAGGCCAGTCACCACCCCACACTGACCCTCTGATAGGCCAGTCACCACCCCACACTGACCCTCTGATAGGCCAGTCACCAACCCACACTGCTTCCCTGTCTGAACCCCCAGGCTATTCACAGGCCCCGTTCCAATACCTCTTTTCCTTGAGTTTGTCACTGTTCTGTAAGTAAGTGGAAAACATGGATTCCAGGTCAATGCTCACACTAGTCTTATCGTGTCAGACCAGTGACTTCTTCAAGTTAAGAGGAAGGATGTGTACATTTTCAAGATATTCGAACAGGGCCTCAATGTTCTCTCTCCCATGTTCAATTATTGGTTCTCTTGAAAAAGCACTAAAAACCCTGGTTAATTATATTATTTATAGTAATACAATTGTTCAGTGAAAGATGTTTTGTTTCAGTGCGGTCAAAAAAAAGTGATTTATACATATTTCCGTCTATGAGGTTGGGATAAAACTGTAATATTGTGAAAATTATGAATACACCCTTTTAGTGTAAGAGCTGTTTGACAAGGCCGACTGAAACATTTAGCCTGTTTCTGTTCCTGTTTCTGTGGAGTTTTGGCCTGTCTGGTGACATCACCAGGCGGTAAATGAGTTACTAGACAAACAAGACAACGAGTTCCAAACCTCTCTGCCAAGGACAACTCAAGTTTTCAGTTTTTCCCTCAGCCACTCAAGACCACCAGACATTTAAATTGAAAACAATCACAGCGAGGAACTTAAATGTTAGCCGGAAATGATTTGATATTGAGCTAAAAACATCTGAATGTTTAATAAGTGATAAAAACAAACAGATAAAGTAGGGGTCAACATGATCCCACGTTTTCAATACTCCAGCGCCTTCCCCTTGCGAGGATAACGACACTGAGCCTTTTTCTAAAATGTTTTATTTGAGTTGGGATGAGGTGTGTTCTACATATGTATTTTTTTTTGTGACCTCTATTTTTGTGTCATATGAACATAACATCGGTTACAATCCAAATCCTATACAAACAACCTCAACGGTGAGAAAGAGAGAGAGAGAGAGAGAGAGAGAGAGAGAGAGAGAGACAGAGAGAGAGAGACAGAGAGAGAGAGAGAGAGAGAGAGACAGAGAGACAGAGAGACAGAGAGACAGAGAGAGAGAGAGAGACAGAGAGAGAGACAGAGAGACACAGAGAGAGAGAGAGAGACAGAGAGAGAGACACAGAGAGAGAGAGAGAGAGAGACAGAGAGACACACAGAGAGAGAGAGAGACAGAGAGAGAGACAGAGTGAAACAGAGAGACAGAGAGACACACAGAGAGAGAGAGAGAGACAGAGAGACACAGAGAGAGAGACACAGAGAGACAGAGAGAGAGACAGAGAGAGAGAGACAGAGAGAGAGAGAGAGACAGAGAGAGAGACAGAGAGAGAGAGACAGAGAGAGAGAGACAGAGACAGAGACAAACAGAGCCCCAGGACAGCAGCACAATTAGACCCAACCAAATCATGAGAAAACAAAAAGATAATTACTTGACACATTGGAAAGAATTAACAAAAAAACTGAGCAAACTAGAATGCTATTTCGCCCTAAACAGAGAGTTCACAGCGGCAGAATACCTGACCACTGTGACTGACCCAAAATTAAGGAAAGCTTTGACTATGTACAGACTCAGTGAGCATAGCCTTGCTATTGAGAAAGGCCGCCGTAGGCAGATATGGCTCTCAAGAGAAGACAGGCTATGTGCTCACTGCCCACAAAATGAGGTGGAAACTGAGCTGCACCAAATGTATGACCATATTAGAGACACATATTTCCCTCAGATCACACAGATCCACAAAGAATTAGAAAACAAATCCAATTTTGATAAACTCCCATATCTACTGGGTGAAATACCACAGTGTGACATCACAGCAGCAAGATTAGTGACCTGTTGCCACGAGAAAAGGGCAACCAGTGAAGAACAAACACCATTAAAAATACAACCCATATTTATGCTTATTTATATTATCTACCTCACTTGCTTTGGCAATGTTAACACATGTTTCCCATGCCAATAAAGCCCCTTGAATAGAGAGAGAGAGAGAGAGAGAGAGAGAGAGAGAGAGAGAGAGAGAGAGAGAGAGAAAGACAGAGAGAGAGAGAGAGAGAGAGAGGGAGAGAGAGAGAGAGAGGGAGAGAGAGAGAGAGAGAGAGAGAGAGAGAGAGAGAGAGAGAGAGAGAGAGAGAGAGAGGGAGAGAGAGAGAGAGAGAGAGAGAGAGAGAGAGAGAGAGAGAGAGAGAGAGAGAGAGAGAGAGAGAGAGAGAGAGAGAGAGAGGGAGAGAGAGAGAGAGAGAGAGAGAGAGAGAGAGAGAGAGAGAGGGAGAGAGAGAGAGAGAGAGAGAGAGAGAGAGAGAGAGAGAGAGAGAGATGGCTGTAATATCCTTTTATTGCTCTGGTGTCTGTTGCCGTGCTTTCTGTTGACATTGTTATTTTTCAAAGGGGTTTAGTTTGTTTGCAGCCGTATCAGACTAAAAGATCTGTAAGAGCTGCCTTCATTCTGTCCTCTGTCGTGGAAACTTCCTTTATTTACCAAATCATGAGCGCAAACCACAACACAAGTCAGAGTTAGTTATCAAAGTCCATCTTTAATTATATGAGCTCTATCACAACCCTGTGACTCTCAGATCAATTCAGTGTCTATCCATGAATTCTCTGAGAGCCCCCACTACATTGCAACTGAGATCCTTTAATAGCAAAGAACACACATAGTCAGACAGCATAGACATAATAAATCGTTCAGCTTTGTCTCCTTACTCAAACCCCGAAACCATAAACCAATCCTCCATATCAACAGGCATATATCAAATTGTCATTTAGATACAACCAATTCTAAATACAACCAATCCTGGACAAGCTCACGGGGAGCATAGAATGATTCCAGACACTGCCATCCTCGTCTCCCCGATGGGAAAAGTAGGGAGTGACTGGCACACAGACACAGGGGAGCAAAATATATGTTTACACATGATGACACCTTGACCTCTCCCCTCTCTGTGGCCCATGCAACTTAGTCTTGACATAGAACAGATAACTGCCAATGGCCACCACTATAGTACAACAAAATACATTCTTATGAGAAATAACTCATAAGCATATCATGAAAATAAAACATCTTATCTATGTTATCCACCAATTCTGATTATTCCCCAACACCTCACGTCATGTCTGCTTCAGCTTGGCTGGTGTCCTTCCCCTAGGCTCTATCTGGCTATCAGATCCTGCCTCAATTAGACTGCAGATTCCTGATCTATACACAGTCAGCACTCAAGTTGTTTACCCCTACAAAATATTTACAAAATGATTTGATGAAACATTGAATTTGGTCGTACTGTTATTATTTAAAAAAATGCAATGAATAACAGATTCATGGCCAAACAGAAAATAAATCCCAGAACAGAGAGTCCAAAAAAAAAAAAAAGGAAGTACAGTATGTTGTGAAGAGTCCAGACCATTCTGACCCACTGGCCACACACTGGTTCAATCAATGTTGTTTCCATGTTATTTCAATGGAATTGCGTTGTGCCAACGTGGAATCAACGTTGATTTGACATCTGTGCCCAGTGGGTACAGGCAGAGGTTGGCACATCGGCAGTACAGACTTCAACTTGTGGGAGTTGTAGACCCAAAAAAAGGGAGAACAGTGTGGTGTTCGTGAGACTCTCAGCATTCCATAGCGGGGGTCATATTTTCTTTTACCTTTATTTAACTAGGCAAGTCAGTTAAGAACAAATTCTTATTTTCAATGACAGCCAAGGAACAGTGGGTTAACTGCCTGTTCAGAGGCAGAACGACAGGTATGCCTTGTCAGCTCAGGGGTTTGAACTTGCAACCTTCTGGTTACTAGTCCAACACTCTAACCACTAGGCTACCCTGCCGCCCCAGGTTAGACTCGTGGTTAGTTCTACTGTTTGGACTCTGCAGACATGTGAGAAGACTTCTGGCTGTAGCCAGAGATGTAGCTGTACTGAAGCTCGGGAGACTTCTGGCTGTAGCCAGAGATGTAGCTGTACTGTAGCTCGGGAGACTTCTGGCTGTAGCCAGAGATGTAGCTGTACTGTAGCTCGGGAGACTTCTGGCTGTAGCCAGAGATGTAGCTGTACTGTAGCTCGGGAGACTTCTGGCTGTAGCCAGAGATGTAGCTGTACTGTAGCTCGGCAGACTTCTGGCTGTAGCCAGAGATGTAGCTGTACTGTAGCTCGGGAGACTTCTGGCTGTAGCCAGAGATGTAGCTGTACTGTAGCTCGGGAGACTTCTGGCTGTAGCCAGAGATGTAGCTGTACTGTAGCTCGGGAGACTTCTGGCTGTAGCCAGAGATGTAGCTGTACTGTAGCTCGGGAGACTTCTGGCTGTAGCCAGAGATGTAGCTGTACTGTAGCTCGGGAGACTTCTGGCTGTAGCCAGAGATGTAGCTGTACTGTAGCTCGGGAGACTTCTGGCTGTAGCCAGAGATGTAGCTGTACTGTAGCTCGGGAGACTTCTGGCTGTAGCCAGAGATGTAGCTGTACTGTAGCTCGGGAGACTTCTGGCTGTAGCCAGAGATGTAGCTGTACTGTAGCTCGGGAGACTTCTGGCTGTAGCCAGAGATGTAGCTGTACTGTAGCTCGGGAGACTTCTGGCTGTAGCCAGAGATGTAGCTGTACTGTAGCTCGGGAGACTTCTGGCTGTAGCCAGAGATGTAGCTGTACTGTAGCTCGGGAGACTTCTGGCTGTAGCCAGAGATGTAGCTGTACTGTAGCTCGGGAGACTTCTGGCTGTAGCCAGAGATGTAGCTGTACTGTAGCTCGGGAGACTTCTGGCTGTAGCCAGAGATGTAGCTGTACTGTAGCTCGGGAGACTTCTGGCTGTAGCCAGAGATGTAGCTGTACTGACTTTCCACCGCAGAGGGCCGACATCGGCGGATACAGTGGACTGAGACACAGCATATGAAAAACATGTTTTCTACTTTTTGCTAATTCTGCTTATACGCATGCACGGGAAAATGGTAAGAGATGGACTGAACGAGGGCGGGCGAGGGAGAGAATGGGGGCGAGGGAGAGAGAGAGAACGGGGGCGAGGGAGAGAGAGAGAACGGGGGCGAGGGAGAGAGAGAGAACGGGGGCGAGGGAGAGAGAGAGAACGGGGGCGAGGGAGAGAGAGAGATTAGACTGACCTCTATAACAGATCCTCCCCTCTTGATCGATGAGGATCGATGAGGATCGATGAGGATGAGCGTGCAGCCGGAAGGCGCTATGTCAGGAGGGAAGGGGGGGGAACCATGACTGTGCTGGGTCATGGAGAGTGTTTAGCTGGAAGGCTCTATGTCAGGAGGGAAGGGGGGGGGGACCGTGACTGTGCTGGGTCATGATGGAAGGTGCTATGTCAGGAGGGAAGGGCTGGGAACCATGACTGTGCTGGGTCATGATGGAAGGTGCTATGTCAGGAGGGAAGGGCTGGGAACCATGACTGTGCTGGGTCATGGAGAGTGTTTAGCTGGAAGGTGCTATGTCAGGAGGGAAGGGGGGGAACCATGACTGTGCTGGGTCATGGAGAGTGTTTAGCTGGAAGGCTCTATGTCAGGAGGGAAGGGGGGGGGGGACCGTGACTGTGCTGGGTCATGATGGAAGGTGCTATGTCAGGAGGGAAGGGGGGGAGAACCGTGACTGTGCTGGGTCATGGAGAGTGTTTAGCTGGAAGGTGCTATGTCAGGAGGAAAGGGGGGGAGAACCGTGACTGTGCTGGGTCATGGAGAGTGTCCAGGAGAGGGTAAAAATCCACATCCACATGCTCTCGTGACAAATCTCCTTTTATAAACCGAGTAGCTTGAATACTGAATGGTGATTGGCTAAAACAGCATTTAGCCGTGTGTACGTGAGGCCAAATACCATGACCATAGTCTTTTCATCTTGATAAAATGGCTACATCAACAGTAGTTTGACGTGCCGATGTAGAAAATAAGCATTTTGATGAACTTAAGAGAAAATGAACTGAAATGAACACTGTGAAACAAATAAAGTCCTTACTTGGGTCAGTGCAGAAAAAAAAGGGAGTTTGGGAATTCAACAAAACAACGGAGCTGAACGTCATTCTACGGGACGTCTATGGTTCAGTCAGAATCATGAATGGTGAAGAATATGAGATTAGCAGCCACAACTGTCAGTAAGAGCGTCCATGATTGAGTCTTTGAATGAAGAGATGGAGATAAAACGGTCCAGTTTCAGTGTTTGCTGCAGCTCGTTCCAGTCGCTAGCTGCAGAGAACTGAAAAGAGGAGCGACCCAGGGATCTATGGACATTTAACACATCAATGACCCCCCCCCCCCTCTTCCCCGCCCCCGCTCTCAGTCTGGCATGGAATATACAGAAGGACACCGAATTCACAACGAGCAACAATGTGTCTGTTGAGGAAATAAAGAGAGAAGGATTTTTATTTTTTATTAAAGCAACATTATTTTTCAGTTTCGATGTGAAGTTCCTTGCCTTACTGTGTTGGCAACCGGTTTCTAAAAGCAACAAGGCACCTCGGGGGTTTGTGGTATACGGCCGATGTACCACTGCTAAGGGCTGTGTCCTGGCACTCCGCATTGCGTTCCTGCCTAAGAACAACCCTTAGCCGTGGCACATAGGCGATATACCATATACCACAACATATACCCTATACCTGCTGCCTCTCTCTCTCCTTCCCTCCCGCCCTCCTTCCTTCTACTGCCTCTCTCTCTCCTTCCCTCCCGCCCTCCTTCCTTCTACTGCCTCTCTCTCTCCTTCCCTCCCGCCCTCCTTCCTTCTACTGCCTCTCTCTCTCCTTCTCTCCTTCCCTCCCTCCCGCCCTCCTTCCTTCTACTGCCTCTCTCTCTCCTTCTCTCCTTCCCTCCCTCCCGCCCTCCTTCCTTCTACTGCCTCTCTCTCTCTCTCCTGTCTATCACATGATTAAGGGGTTTAGTTACAAGCTTAAATTAGCCTCAGTTAACTTGTCATAATCAGTCTGGCCTCCCTCCCTTCCTCCCACCCGCCCACCCTCCATCCCTCTCGCCCTCACTCTTTCTCTTTCTCTCTCTCTGCCTCTCTCTCACCTGGACTGGCATCTCCCTCTAGAAATAACCACAAGGATTACAGGCATTTCATCATTACTGTTAATCGACCCAGTGCGATGCTCTGATTCTTACTCATTCCACTGTCTGCAGCACAGACACCACTACTAGGAGAACACTGTCTGCAGCACAGACACCACTACTAGGAGAACACTGTCTGGAGCACAGACACCACTACTAGGAGAACACTGTCTGCAGCACAGACACCACTACTAAGAGAACACTATCTGGAGCACAGACACCACTACTAGGAGAACACTGTCTGCAGCACAGATACCACTACTAGGAGAACACTGTCTGGAGCACAGACACCACTACTAGGAGAACACTGTCTGCAGCACAGACACCACTACTAGGAGAACACTGTCTGCAGCACAGACACCACTACTAGGAGAACACTGTCTGGAGCACAGACACCACTACTAGGAGAACACTGTCTGCAGCACAGACACCACTACTAAGAGAACACTGTCTGGAGCACAGACACCACTACTAGGAGAACACTGTCTGCAGCACAGACACCACTACTAGGAGAACACTGTCTGCAGCACAGACACCACTACTAGGAGAACACTGTCTGGAGCACAGACACCACTACTAGGAGAACACTGTCTGCAGCACAGACACCACTACTAAGAGAACACTGTCTGGAGCACAGACACCACTACTAGGAGAACACTGTCTGCAGCACAGATACCACTACTAGGAGAACACTGTCTGGAGCACAGACACCACTACTAGGAGAACACTGTCTGCAGCACAGACACCACTACTAGGAGAACACTGTCTGCAGCACAGACACCACTACTAGGAGAACACTGTCTGCAGCACAGATACCACTACTGGGAGAGCACTGTCTGGAGCACAGACACCACTACTAGGAGAACACTGTCTGCAGCACAGACACCACTACTGGGAGAGCACTGTCTGCAGCACAGACACCACTACTAGGAGAACACTGGCTGCAGCACAGACACCACTACTAGGAGAACACTGTCTGCAGCGCAGCACAGACACCACCACTAGGAGAGAACTGGCTGCAGCACAGACACCACCACTAGGAGAACACTGTCTGCAGCACAGACACCACTACTGGGAGAGCACTGTCTGCAGCACAGACACCACTACTAGGAGAACACTGTCTGCAGCACAGACCCCACTACTAGGAGACTACTGTCTGCAGCGCAGCACAGACACCACTACTAGGAGAACACTGTCTGCAGCACAGACACCACTACTAGGAGAACACTGTCTGCAGCACAGACACCACCACTAGGAGAGCACTGTCTGCAGCACAGACACCACCACTAGGAGAACACTGTCTGCAGCACAGACACCACCACTAGGAGAACACTGTCTGCAGCACAGACACCACTACTGGGAGAGCACTGTCTGCAGCATAGACACCACTGCTAGGAGAACACTGTCTGCAGCACAGACACCACTACTAGGAGAACACTGTCTGCAGCGCAGCACAGACACCACCACTAGGAGAGAACTGGCTGCAGCACAGACACCACCACTAGGAGAGATCTGTCTGCAGCACAGACACCACCACTAGGAGAGAACTGTCTGCAGCACAGACACCACCACTAGGAGAGAACTGTCCGCAGCACAGACACCACCACTAGGAGAGAACTGTCTGCAGCACAGACACCACCACTAGGAGAGAACTGTCTGCAGCACAGACACCACCACTAGGAGAGAACTGTCTGCAGCACAGACACCACCACTAGGAGAGAACTGGCTGCAGCACAGACACCACCACTAGGAGAGAACTGTCTGCAGCACAGACAACCACCACTAGGAGAGAACTGGCTGCAGCACAGACACCACCACTAGGAGAGAACTGGCTGCAGCACAGACACCACCACTAGGAGAGAACTGTCTGCAGCACAGACACCACCACTAGGAGAGAACTGTCTGCAGCACAGACACCACCACTAGGAGAGAACTGTCTGCAGCACAGACACCACCACTAGGAGAGAACTGTCTGCAGCACAGACACCACCACTAGGAGAGACCTGTCTGCAGCACAGACACCACCACTAGGAGAGCACTGTCTGCAGCACAGACGCCACCACTAGGAGAGAACTGTCTGCAGCACAGACACCACCACTAGGAGAGAACTGTCTGCAGCACAGACACCACCACTAGGAGAGAACTGTCTGCAGCACAGACACCACCACTAGGAGAACACTGTCTGCAGCGCAGCACAGACACCACCACTAGGAGAGAACTGGCTGCAGCACAGACACCACCACTAGGAGAACACTGTCTGCAGCACAGACACCACTACTAGGAGAACACTGTCTGCAGCACAGACACCACTACTAGGAGAACACTGTCTGCAGCACAGACACCACTACTAGGAGAACACTGTCTGGAGCACAGACACCACTACTAGGAGAACACTGTCTGCAGCACAGACACCACTACTAAGAGAACACTGTCTGGAGCACAGACACCACTACTAGGAGAACACTGTCTGCAGCACAGATACCACTACTAGGAGAACACTGTCTGGAGCACAGACACCACCACTAGGAGAACACTGTCTGCAGCACAGACACCACTGCTAGGAGAACACTGTCTGCAGCACAGACACCACTACTAGGAGAACACTGTCTGCAGCACAGACACCACCACTAGGAGAGAACTGTCTGCAGCACAGACACCACCACTAGGAGAGAACTGTCTGCAGCACAGACACCACCACTAGGAGAGAACTGTCCGCAGCACAGACACCACCACTAGGAGAGAACTGTCTGCAGCACAGACACCCGCCACTAGGAGAGAACTGTCTGCAGCACAGACACCACCACTAGGAGAGAACTGTCTGCAGCACAGACACCACCACTAGGAGAGAACTGGCTGCAGCACAGACACCACCACTAGGAGAGAACTGTCTGCAGCACAGACACCACCACTAGGAGAGAACTGGCTGCAGCACAGACACCACCACTAGGAGAGAACTGGCTGCAGCACAGACACCACCACTAGGAGAGAACTGTCTGCAGCACAGACACCACCACTAGGAGAGAACTGTCTGCAGCACAGACACCACCACTAGGAGAGAACTGTCTGCAGCACAGACACCACCACTAGGAGAGAACTGTCTGCAGCACAGACACCACCACTAGGAGAGACCTGTCTGCAGCACAGACACCACCACTAGGAGAGCACTGTCTGCAGCACAGACGCCACCACTAGGAGAGAACTGTCTGCAGCACAGACACCACCACTAGGAGAGAACTGTCTGCAGCACAGACACCACCACTAGGAGAGAACTGTCTGCAGCACAGACACCACCACTAGGAGAACACTGTCTGCAGCGCAGCACAGACACCACCACTAGGAGAGAACTGGCTGCAGCACAGACACCACCACTAGGAGAACACTGTCTGCAGCACAGACACCACTACTAGGAGAGCACTGGCTGCAGCACAGACACCACTACTAGGAGAACACTGTCTGCAGCACAGACACCACTACTAGGAGAACACTGTCTGCAGCACAGACACCACCACTAGGAGAGCACTGTCTGCAGCACAGACACCACCACTAGGAGAACACTGGCTGCAGCACAGACACCACCACTAGGAGAGCACTGTCTGCAGCACAGACACCACCACTAGGAGAACACTGTCTGCAGCACAGACACCACCACTAGGAGAACACTGTCTGCAGCACAGACACCACTACTAGGAGAACACTGTCTGCAGCACAGACACCACTACTAGGAGAACACTGTCTGCAGCGCAGCACAGACACCACCACTAGGAGAGAACTGGCTGCAGCACAGACACCACCACTAGGAGAGAACTGGCTGCAGCACAGACACCACCACTAGGAGAGAACCTGGCTGCAGCACAGACACCACCACTAGGAGAGAACTGTCTGCAGCACAGACACCACCACTAGGAGAGAACTGTCTGCAGCACAGACACCACCACTAGGAGAGAACTGTCTGCAGCACAGACACCACCACTAGGAGAGAACTGGCTGCAGCACAGACACCACCACTAGGAGAGAACTGTCTGCAGCACAGACACCACCACTAGGAGAGAACTGGCTGCAGCACAGACACCACCACTAGGAGAGAACTGGCTGCAGCACAGACACCACCACTAGGAGAGAACTGGCTGCAGCACAGACACCACCACTAGGAGAGAACTGTCTGCAGCACAGACACCACCACTAGGAGAGAACTGTCTGCAGCACAGACACCACCACTAGGAGAGAACTGTCTGCAGCACAGACACCACCACTAGGAGAGAACTGTCTGCAGCACAGACAACCACCACTAGGAGAGAACTGTCTGCAGCACAGACACCACCACTAGGAGAGAACTGTCTGCAGCACAGACACCACCACTAGGAGAGAACTGGCTGCAGCACAGACACCACCACTAGGAGAGAACTGGCTGCAGCACAGACACCACCGCTAGGAGAGAACTGTCTGCAGCACAGACAACCACCACTAGGAGAGAACTGTCTGCAGCACAGACACCACCACTAGGAGAGAACTGTCTGCAGCACAGACACCACCACTAGGAGAGAACTGTCTGCAGCACAGACACCACCACTAGGAGAGAACTGTCTGCACCACAGACACCACCACTAGGAGAGAACTGTCTGCACCACAGACACCACCACTAGGAGAACACTGTCTGCAGCACAGACACCACCACTAGGAGAAAACTGTCTGCACCACAGACACCACTACTGGGAGAACACTGTCCTGCAGCACAGACAACCACCACTAGGAGAACACTGTCTGCAGCACAGACACCACCACTAGGAGAACACTGTCTGCAGCACAGACACCACCACTAGGAGAACACTGTCTGCAGCACAGACACCACCACTAGGAGAGCACTGGCTGGCTGCCCATGTGTGTGTGCTGGTTTGCGTATGCAGTGTCTCTGTAGAGTTTTCCTATACGAGACATACTCTATTTTTCTGTGTTTCTGTCCTCTATTTCTCCCCTCTTCATCTCATATGTTTCTCTCTGTCTCTGTCTCTGTCTCTGTCTCTCTCTCTCTGTCTCTCTGTCTGTCTGTCTGTCTGTCTGTCTGTCTGTCTGTCTGTCTGTCTGTCTGTCTGTCTGTCTGTCTGTCTGTCTGTCTGTCTGTCTGTCTGTCTGTCTGTCTGTCTGTCTGTCTGTCTGTCTCTGTCTGTCTCTCTCTCTCTTACATCCAATCAGAGGCTTACGTCCAATCAGAGGCTTACGTCCAATCAGAGGGTTACGTCCAATCAGAGGTTTACATCCAATCAGAGGCTTACATCCATCTGCTTACGCCCACCCTACCAAAGCCGAATCCTACTTGAAGGTGACAGTGCTCACTGTTTCCCCCTAGTGGCCGGTTTACACATCATCACCTGATGTCCTCAGACATGGATGGACGATGAATACTGACTTGTAATCACAGTTGACCTGGTTGAGTGTCATATCTGTTATCTTCTAGGAATTATTACATTCTGATCACAGCCTCCTTACAAGAAGAAACTAAAACATATTACACCAAATGATCAACAAAGCCCTGACCTGATATCCCATCGTCATCTGAAACTAAGATATGTTTTTGTTCTTATTTATTAATTTATTTCCAAATTCTTATTTTCAATGACGGTCTAGGAACAGTGGGTTAACTGGTCTAGGAACAGTGGGTTAACTGCCTGTTCAGGGGCAGAACGACAGATTTGTACCTTGTCAGCTCAGGGGTTTGTTACTTGCAACCTTCCGGTTACTAGTCCAACGCTCTAAACCACTAGGCTACCTTCCGGTTACTAGTCCAACGCTCTAACCACGAGGCTACCTTCCGGTTACTAGTCCAACGCTCTAACCACGAGGCTACCTTCCGGTTACTAGTCCAACGCTCTAACCACCAGGCTACCTTCCGGTTACTAGTCCAACGCTCTAACCACGAGGCTACCTTCCGGTTACTAGTCCAACGCTCTAACCACGAGGCTACCTTCCGGTTACTAGTCCAACGCTCTAACCACGAGGCTACCTTCCGGTTACTAGTCCAACGCTCTAACCACGAGGCTACCTTCCAGTTACTAGTCCAACGCTCTAACCACAAGGCTACCTTCCGGTTACTAGTCCAACGCTCTAACCACGAGGCTACCTTCCGGTTACTAGTCCAACGCTCTAACCACGAGGCTACCTTCCGTTTACTAGTCCAACGCTCTAACCACGAGGCTACCTTCCGGTTACTAGTCCAACGCTCTAACCACGAGGCTACCTTCCGGTTACTAGTCCAACGCTCTAACCACGAGGCTACCTTCCGGTTACTAGTCCAACGCTCTAACCACGAGGCTACCTTCCGGTTACTAGTCCAACGCTCTAACCCACGAGGCTACCTTCCGGTTACTAGTCCCAACGCTCTAACCACGAGGCTACGCTGCTGCCCTTCTTCATCCAGACAGTACCGAAGGCATGTACCTGAAACTGGGAATAAAGAGAGCCAAACATTGGATTTCACAAAACTCTACTATATCCAACCCTTGATGAACAGACATTACCCCAAAATGCCACAATTACTGACACCTGGCCATTAAGCATGGACAGAGAACAGAAAAGGTGAGTTTACATAGGAAAGGTTTGAATTCCCAGGGGCCCATTTCAATGCATTACAAACATGAGAAGAAAGTCATGAAGCGGAAGGCTTTTCTGTCTGTTTGCCTGTTGGTTTGATTTCCATTAATGTTCTAATAGACTTGGTGCTTCCCTCCCTCCCTCCCTCCCTCCCTCCACCTCCCTCCCTCCTCCCTCCCTCCTCCCTCCCTCCCTCCTCCTCCCTCCCTCCCTCCATCCCTCTCCCTCCCTCCCTCCCTCC
>NC_034191.2:7506128-7551128 GCF_002021735.2 Oncorhynchus kisutch
AGAGAGAGAGAGATGTAACCCAGAGCACTGCAGTCAACCTGCCATAAAGATATCCTATTAAATTACTTTTGTAATCTCTCATTCTGTGGTTCCTGCTATCTGGTTGCCATGGTATTGTCTGCTGATGCTAAATGATAGGTCCACAGTGGCAAAAAAAGTTGGATTTCTGCATTAAATTGGTCATCAAATTTGATCTGATCTTCATCACAACAATAGACAAACATAGTGTGCTAATAACTATGTAATAACACACAAATTATTGTATTTTTTTCTTGTCTATATTGATTACATCATTTAAACATTTCAACATTTCAACATTCAGTATGTGAACACCTAGGCTAATGACTTCTCCAAAAGCTAATTGGAGACAGGAGTCAGCTAAACTGGAGTCCAATCAATGAGATGAGATTGGAGATGTTCGTTAGAGTTGCCCTATAAAAAACACAATTAGAGTTTTGTCACGAGTCCGACCGAGGGTGTTTCCCCTTCCCGGGTGGGTGGCGCTCGGCAGTCGTCGTCACCGGCCTATTAGTGATTGTCTTTCCTCCCCCTCCTTGTATGTTTAGTGGTAGCACCTGTGTATGGTTAATTAGTTTGTCTTTATTAGACAGCCGGCCCGCCTGGTTGTTGTGCGGGATTATTTCTATGTAACCTTCGGCTCTGTTGTAAGAGGTACGTGTTAGTGCCTGGTCGTGATTTGTTCCATTGTACATTTTGATTCCCTGTGTTTGGGAACGTAACTTTTGTGAGCACCCTGTGGTGCGTTAGGTGCTATTAAAAGACGCACAGCATTGAACTCTCTGTCTCCTGCATTTGACTCCACACCCACGACACCCGGAGCATTACAAGTTTGCTATTCACAAAAGGCATTGCCTTCCTTTGATCAGGGAAACAGTGGGTTAACTGCCTTGTTCAGGGAAACAGTGGGTTAACTGCCTTGTTCAGGGGAGCAGTGGGTTAAACTGCCTTGTTCAGGGGAACAGTGGGTTAAACTGCCTTGTTCAGGGGAACAGTGGGTTAACTGCCTTGTTCAGGGGAACAGTGGGTTAACTGCCTTGTCCAGGGGAACAGTGGGTTAAACTGCCTTGTTCAGGGGAACAGTGGGTTAACTGCCTTGTTCAGGGGAACAGTGGGTTAACTGCCTTGTTCAGGGGAACAGTGGGTTAACTGCCTTGTTCAGGGGAACAGTGGGTTAACTGCCTTGTTCAGGGGAACAGTGGGTTAAACTGCCTTGTTCAGGGGAACAGTGGGCTAACTGCCTTGTTCAGGGGAACAGTGGGTTAACTGCCTTGTTCAGGGGAACAGTGGGTTAAACTGCCTTATTCGGGGGAACAGTGGGTTAACTGCCTTATTCGGGGGAACAGTGGGTTAAACTGCCTTATTCGGGGGAACAGTGGGTTAACTGCCTTGTTCAGGGGAACAGTGGGTTAAACTGCCTTATTCGGGGGAACAGTGGGTTAAACTGCCTTGTTCAGAGGAACAGCGGGTTAAACTGCCTTGTTCAGGGGAACAGCGGGTTAACTGCCTTGTTCAGGGGAACAGCGGGTTAACTGCCTTGTTCAGGGGAACAGCGGGTTAACTGCCTTGTTCAGGGGCAGAATGACAGATTTTTATCTTGTCATCTCGGGGATTCGATCGAGCAACCTCTCGGTTATTGGCCCAAAGCTCTAACTACTCGGCTACCTGCTGCCCCATGTTTACACGGTGTGTTCAATAAAGACATGAAAAGGTATTGTTGTGCGTTATTCGTTTAAGCAGACTGTGTTTGTCTATTGCTGTGGCTTAGATGAAGATCAGATCAAGTTTTATGGCCAATTTTTGCAGAAATCCAGGTATTTCCAAAGTGTTTACATACTGTTTCTTGCAGGAGACTGGTACAGAGAACAGACTGGTACAGACACAGCCCAGACATTCACTTAACCTGCTCTGACCCTGGATAGGAAGGAAGGTTGGGCAGAGACAGGGCTGGGCAGAGACAGGGCAGGCGAGGACAGAGACAGGGCAGGCGAGGACAGAGACAGGACAGAGACGGGACATGACAGAGACAGGACAGAGACAGGGCAGGGCAGAGACAGAGACAGGGCAGAGACAGGGCAGGGCAGAGACAGAGACAGAGACAGAGACAGAGACAGAGACAGAGACAGAGACAGAGACAGAGACAGGGCAGGGCAGAGACAGAGACAGAGACAGGGCAGAGACAGGGCAGTGCAGAGACAGGACAAAGACAGGACAGAGACAGAGACAGGGCAGGACAGAGACAGGGCAGGAGAGGACAGAGACAGGGCTGGGCAGAGACAGGGCAGGCGAGGACAGAGACAGGGCAGGCGAGGACAGAGACAGGACAGAGACATGGTGGAGACGGGACAGAGACGGGACAGAGACGGGACAGAAATGGGACTGGACAGAGACAGGACAGAGACAGGACAGAGACAGGACAGAGACAGAGACAGAGACAGAGACAGAGACAGAGACAGAGACAGAGACAGAGACAGAGACAGGACAGAGACAGAGACAGGACAGAGACATGGTAGAGACAGGGCAGAGACGGGACAGAGACGGGACAGAAACGGGACAGGACAGAGACGGGACAGAGACAGGACAGAGACAGGACAGAGACAGGGCAGGACAGAGACAGGCAGAGACGGGACAGGACAGAGACAGAGACAGAGACAGGACAGAGACAGAGACAGGACAGAGACATGGTAGAGACAGGGCAGAGACGGGACAGAGACGGGACAGGACAGCGACATGGTAGAGACAGGGCAGAGACGGGGCAGGACAGAGACATGGCAGAGACAGGGCAGAGACGGGACAGAGACGGGACAGAGACGGGACAGAGACAGGACAGAGACGGGACAGACACAGGACAGAGACAGGACAGAGACAGGGCAGGACAGAGACAGGGCAGGACAGAGACAGGACAGAGACGGGACAGAACAGAGACAGAGACAGGACAGAGACAGAGACGGGACAGGACAGAGACAGAGACAGAGACAGGGCAGGACAGAGACAGAGACAGGACAGAGACAGGGCAGGACAGCGACAGGGCAGGACAGAGACAGGACAGAGACAGAGACAGGGCAGGACAGAGACAGGGCAGGACAGAGACGGGACAGAGACAGGACAGAGACAGGACAGAGATGGGACAGGACAGAGTCAAGACAGAGACAGGACAGAGACAGGACAGAGACAGGACAGAGACAGGACAGAGACGGGACAGGACAGAGCTGGAGGCAGCGAAAGCTGAGCGGCGGTGTTATGAGGAGGCAGCACGGCAGGGTGGGTGGGACAAGAGGCGGCCACAAAAATTATTGGAGGGGGCACACGGGGAGTGTGTCAGGTAGGAGACCTGCGCCAACTGCCCGTGCTTACCATGGAGAGAGGTGGACCAGGCAGAAACCGTCAGTCAGGAGCTGCCAGAGCCGCCTGTCAGTCAGGAGCTGCCAGAGCCGCCTGTCAGTTAGGAGCTGCCAGAGCCGCCTGTCAGTCAGGAGCTGCCAGAGCTGCCTGTCAGTCAGGATCTGCCAGAGCCGCCTGTCAGTCAGGAGCTGCCAGAGCTGCCTGTCAGTCAGGATCTGCCAGAGCCGCCTGTCAGTCAGGAGCTGCCAGAGCCGCCGGTCAGTCAGGAGCTGCCAGAGCTGCCTGTCAGTCAGGAGCTGCCAGAGCCGCCGGTCAGTCAGGAGCTGCCAGAGCCGCCTGTCAGTCAGGAGCTGCCAGAGCCGCCTGTCAGTCAGGAGCTGCCAGAGCCACCTGTCAGTCAGGAGCTTGCCAGAGCCGCCTGTCAGTCAGTAGCTTCCGGAATCTCCCGCCTGTCCGGTGCTGCCGGAATCTCCCGTCCATTCGGAAACCGTTGGTAGGGTCCCCAGTCCGAGGTGGGCGGCAAGGGTCGCTGCTCGAAAGGCACAGAGGCGGGTTAAGAGGCGGATAAAGACTGTGGTGGAGTGGGGTCCACGTCCCGCGCCAGAGCCGCCACCGCGGACAGCCTTTTTTGTGGGAAAAGGAGAGGAGTCATATGCCCACGTTGAAGCCCTCTGCCTGCGCCTCCATTTGGCATGTTGACGGTTATGGTGTAGGGGTTACCGACCAACCGGCATCATACGGTCATGAGCGGAGGAGGCGACGCGAGTCAATGCAATGGAGCCAAGATGCCAAGATGGCGATTTACATTTACAGTTAGCTGGCGCTCTAAATCATAGTGTTTCCATTCCCATTTAGGGGCTTTATTGGCATAGCAAGTGAATATCTCTCTCTCTCTCTCTCACACACATTCTCTCTTTCTCTTTCTTAGTCTCTCTATCTTTCTCTCGCTCTCTCTTTTTATCTCTCTCTTTCTTGCTCTCTTTCTCTCTCTTTCTCTCTCTCTCTTCTCTCTCTCTCTCTCTACTCTCTCCTCTCTCTCTCTCTCTCTCTCTCTCTCTCTCTCTCTCTCTCCATTTGGTTGTGTATCATAATTCGGTTGGCAGGTGTAGATAGACAGCTAATCCTATTTATCTGCTTCTTTTCCTAATTTGTCTCTCATGGAGACCCAGAAGAAAGATAGAGGGCAAAGGAGAGAGTGAGATTAGAGAGAGAGAGAGAAAGAAGAGGGAGGGAAGCATGACAATGAGCCGGAGGAAGAGATGAAAAAGAGATGGAATAATTATCTTGTCACCCTCTGTTGGAATCCAGCTCCAAGGTCATGTTATTATCTATCTATCTATCTATCTATCTATCATTATCTATCTTCTATCTATCTATCTATCTATCTATCTATCTATCTATATCTATCTATCTATCTATCTATCTATCTACTATCTATCTATCTATCTATCTATCCATCTATCCATCTATCCATCTATCCTATCTATCTATCTATCTATCTATCTATCTATCTATCTATCTATCTATCTATCATATCTATCTATCTATCTATCTATCTATCTATCTATCTATCTATCTATCTATCTATCTATCTATCTATCTATCTATCTATCTATCTATCTATTCTATCTATCTATCTATCTATCTATCTGTCCATTTATATATTTATCAATCTTACTTGTATCTCTCTCTCTTTCTTTCTCTCTCTCCCTCTCTTTCTCTCTCTCTCTCTCTCTCTCTCTCTCTCTCTCTCTCTCTCTCTCTCTCTCTCTCTCTCTCTCTCTCTCTCTCTCTCTTTTTCTCTCTCTCTCTCTTTCTCTCTCTCCTTCTCTCTTTCTCTCTCTCTCTTTCTCTCCTCTCTCTCTCTCGCTCTCTTTGTCTCTCTCTCTCTCTCTCTTTCTCTCTCTCTCTCTTTGTCTCTCTCTCCTTCTCTCCTTCTCTCAGGGTCGTTGTTCCAGGGACAACTGTAAGTACCTACACCCTCCTCCCCACCTGAAGACCCAGCTGGAGATCAACGGCAGGAACAACCTGATCCAACAGAAGAACATGGCCATGCTGGCACAGCAGATGCAGCTGGCCAATGCCATGATGCCCGGCACACAGCTACATCCTACATGTATGGTGAGAGAACACACACACATGTGCACACACACACACATGTAAACACACACGCACACGCACACACACACGCACACACACACACACACACACAAACACATACATACATACACACAAACACACAAACACACACACACACACACTGGATCCAAGCCCAGCATACCAGACCCAGTCAGGCCAGGCAATGATACAAAACAGATTCAAATAGACCTGCCATTGTCCTCAGAGAAACATCCAGTTGTTTACCACTCAACTTTCATCCCTTCCTCTTCTCTTCTCATCCATTCCTCTTCTGTTCTCTTCTCATCCATTCCTCTTCTGTTCTCTTCTCGTCCTTTCCTCTTCTGTTCTCTTCTCATCCCTTCCTCTTCTGTTCTCATCCCTTCCTCTTCTGTTCTCATCCCTTCCTCTTCCGTTCTCATCCCTTCCTCTTCTGTCCTCATCCCTTCCTCTTCTGTTCTCATCCCTCCTCTTCCGTTCTCATCCCTTCATCTTCCGTTCTCATCCATTCCTCTTCTGTTCTCGTCCCTTCCTCTTCTGTTCTCGTCCCTTCCTCTTCTGTTCTCATCCCTTCCTCTTCTGTTCTCATCCCTTCCTCTTCTGTTCTCATCCCTTCCTCTTCTGTTCTCATCCATTCCTCTTCTGTTCTCTTCTCGTCCTTTCCTCTTCTGTTTCTCTTCTCATCTCTTCCTCTTCTGTTCTCATCCCTTCCTCTTCTGTTCTCATCCCTTCCTCTTCCGTTCTCATCCCTTCCTCTTCTGTCCCTCATCCCTTCCTCTTCTGTTCTCATCCCTTCCTCTTCTGTTCTCATCCCTTCTCTTCCGTTCTCATCCCTTCATCTTCCGTTCTCATCCATTCCTCTTCTGTTCTCGTCCCTTCCTCTTCTGTTCTCGTCCCTTCCTCTTCTGTTCTCATCCCTTCCTCTTCTGTTCTCATCCCTTCCTCTTCTGTTCTCATCCCTTCCTCTTCTGTTCTCGTCCCTTCCTCTTCTGTTCTCATCCCTTCCTCTTCTGTTCTCATCCCTTCCTCTTCTGTTCTCATCCCGTCTTCCTCTGTTCTCGTCCCTTCCTCTGCTGTTCTCGTCCCTTCCTCTTCTGTTCTCATCCCTTCCTCTTCTGTTCTCATCCCTTCCTCTTCTGTTCTCATCCCTTCCTCTTCTGTTCTCATCCCTTCCTCTTCTGTTCTCATCCCTTCTTCCTCTTCGTTCTCATCCCTTCCTCTTCTGTTCTCGTCCCTTCTCTCTTGGTGGGGAAAGAAAGCAGAGAATGGAGAGGTGGTGGACAGAGAAGAGAGAGTAGGATGAAACAGAGGAGATTGGAGGAGAGGTGGTGGACAGAGAAGAGAGAGTAGGATGAAACAGAGGAGATTGGAGGAGAGGTGGTGGACAGAGAAGAGAGAGTAGGATGAAACAGAGGAGATTGGAGTAGAGGTGGTGGACAGAGAAGAGAGAGAGCAGGATGAAACAGAGGAGATTGGAGTAGAGGTGGTGGACACAGAAGAGAGAGCAGGATGAAACAGATGAGATTGGAGGAGAGGTGGTGAACACAGAAGAGAGAGCAGGAGGAAACAGAGGAGATTGGAGGAGAGGTGGTGGACACAGAAGAGAGAGCAGGATGAAACAGAGGAGATTGGAGGAGAGGTGGTGGACACAGAAGAGAGAGCAGGATAAAACAGAGGAGATTGGAGTAGAGGTGGTGGACACAGAAGAGAGAGCAGGATGAAACAGAGGAGATTGGACAGAGAAGAGAGAGCAGGATGAAACAGAGGAGATTGGAGGAGAGGTGGTGGACAGAGAAGAGAGAGTAGGATGAAACAGATGAGATTGGAGGAGAGGTGGTGGACAGAGAAGAGAGAGCAGGATGAAACAGAGGAGATTGGAGGAGAGGTGGTGGACAGAGAAGAGAGAGTAGGATGAAACAGAGGAGATTGGACACAGAAGAGAGAGCAGGATGAAACAGAGGAGATTGGAGGAGAGGTGATGGACAGAGAAGGGAGAGCAGGATGAAACAGAGGAGATTGGAGTAGAGGTGGTGGACAGAGAAGAGAGAGCAGGATGAAACAGAGGAGATTGGAGTAGAGGTGGTGGACACAGAAGAGAGAGCAGGATGAAACAGAGGAGATTGGAGGAGAGGTGATGGACAGAGAAGGGAGAGCAGGATGAAACAGAGGAGATTGGAGTAGAGGTGGTGGACAGAGAAGAGAGAGCAGGATGAAACAGAGGAGATTGGAGTAGAGGTGGTGGACACAGAAGAGAGAGCAGGATGAAACAGAGGAGATAGAGGTGGAGTAGAGGTGGTGGACACAGAAGAGAGAGCAGCATGAAACAGAGGAGATTGGAGGAGAGGTGGTGGACACAGAAGAGAGAGCAGGATGAACAGAGGAGATAGAGGTGGAGTAGAGGTGGTGGACACAGAAGAGAGAGCAGGATGAAACAGAGGAGATTGGACAGAGAAGAGAGAGCAGGATGAAACAGAGGAGATTGGAGTAGAGGTGGTGGACACAGAAGAGAGAGCAGCATGAAACAGAGGAGATTGGAGTAGAGGTGGTGGACACAGAAGAGAGAGCAGGATGAAACAGAGGAGATAGAGGTGGAGTAGAGGTGGTGGACACAGAAGAGAGAGCAGGATGAAACAGAGGAGATAGAGGTGGAGTAGAGGTGGTGGACACAGAAGAGAGAGCAGGATGAAACAGAGGAGATAGAGGTGGAGTAGAGGGGTTGGACACAGAAGAGAGAGCAGGATGAAACAGAGGAGATAGAGGTGGAGTAGAGGGGTTGGACACAGAAGAGAGAGCAGGATGAAACAGAGGAGATAGAGGTGGAGTAGAGGGGTTGGACACAGAAGAGAGAGCAGGATGAAACAGAGGAGATAGAGGTGGAGTAGAGGGGTTGGACACAGAAGAGAGAGCAGGATGAAACAGAGGAGATAGAGGTGGAGTAGAGGGGTTGGACACAGAAGAGAGAGCAGGATGAAACAGAGGAGATAGAGGTGGAGTAGAGGGGTTGGACACAGAAGAGAGAGCAGGATGAAACAGAGGAGATAGAGGTGGAGTAGAGGGGTTGGACACAGAAGAGAGAGCAGGATGAAACAGAGGAGATTGGACACAGAAGAGAGAGCAGGATGAAACAGAGGAGATAGAGGTGGAGTAGAGGGGTTGGACACAGAAGAGAGAGCAGGATGAAACAGAGGAGATAGAGGTGGAGTAGAGGTGGTGGACACAGAAGAGAGAGCAGGATGAAACAGAGGCGATAGAGGTGGTGGACAGAGTTAGCTGCACATACAGTATATAGTAGAGGGTGAAAAACAGACAGGAAAAATGGACACAAAGAGAGAAACCAGGTCTCACGTTATACAAGTCAGTATTCGACGTCCATCCATGTCTGAGGATGTCATGGGATGACATGGAAACTGTCCACTAGGGGGCAACAGTGAGCATTTTTTTTACCTTCAAGTATGTTTCAGGTTTTGCTAAGGCAAAAAAAAACTCTGAAATTGATATTTTGTTTGAAGCCTATCCCAAACCTTAACCCTGACCTTAACCATTCAGAGTTACTACATAATCCTTCAAAACACCTAAACCTTCCATGAACACTTTGAAATTTGACATTTGAAACAAAATGTAACGTTTGAGTAACATGGATGAAACGTCAAATTCGGATGTGAGACTGTGAGAGAAGGTTGAAGAGAGACACAGGTAAAAGGAAGCAGGAGTTATGTGAAGGTGCTCTCCCTTTCTCTCTCGTAAACTCTCTCCACTTCTAACCCTCACACCCTCTCTTCTTCCTACTTCTCCCCTCTCTTCTTCTTCCCCATGTCTCCCTCTTCACCTCCCTCTCCTCTCAGCGTTGGCATTTTAATATCAGGCAAGTTTCTCAGCTGAGGGGGGTGTAAATTAAATCTTGGGGCTGAATGCTGATGATGCTTTATATTAGACAGAGAGAACGCTAACGGACAGCCCACATCACAATGGTTTAGGAGCCAGACTACAGTACATTCTCTATGTTTAGACAGATAGACGGTTCTATCTGGGTTCAATACAGGAAGACAACAAACCAAGCTACTTTTCAAGACTTGCGCAACTCTCAACAGTGTTACACAGTTCCTAGATGGCCGTACTTCTTCGTTGCACAAAGGAATAACCTCGACCAAATTCCAAAGACTGGTGACATCCAGTGGAAGCGGTAGGAACTGAAAACAAGTTATTAAGAAATATAGTTTCCCAATGAGAACGCACTGAACAGACAGGTTTTGCCTGCTACATAAGTTATGTTATACTCACAGACATGATTCAAACAGTTTTAGAAACTTCAGAGTGTTTTCTATCCAAATCTACTAATAATATGTATATCTGATATTCTTGGCATGAGTAGCTGGAAGTTGAAATTGGGCATGCTATTCATCCAAAAGTGAAAATGCTGCCCCCTATACCTTAAGAAGTTAAAGCAGAAATTAACAACGTGGGTTTTGTCTTTATAAATGTGTATACGCCTAACACAGGGAGAGAAAGAGGGGTTCTATTTGGGAGTCTTAGACAGGAACTCTGACAGGTAGCGCCTGAGGAGACGCTGGTGATCTGGAGGGGACTGGAACTCTGACAGGTAGCGCCTGAGGAGACGCTGGTGGTCGGAGGGGACTGGAACTCTGACAGGTAGCGCCTGAGGAGACACTGGTGGTCAGAGGGGACTGGAACTCTCACAGGTAGCGCCTGAGGAGACGCTGGTGGTCAGAGGGGACAGGAACTCTGACAGGTAGTGCCTGAGGAGACGCTGGTGGTCAGAGGGGACAGGAACTCTGACAGGTAGCGCCTGAGGAGATGCTGGTGATCGGAGGGGACTGGAACTCTGACAGGTAGCGCCTGAGGAGACGCTGGTGGTCGGCGGGGACTGGAACTCTGACAGGTAGCGCCTGAGGAGACGCTGGTGGTCAGAGGGGACAGGAACTCTGACAGGTAGCGCCTGAGGAGACGCTGGTGATCGGAGGGGACTGGAACTGTACAATGGATTTTTTCCAAAGACAGAAATGGGGAAGAGCCTCATTCAGTGTCAGTGGGAGTGTTAAGGGACATCATTAATCAGTTCGACCTAGTGGATGTTTGGAGAACTAAACTTCCAAACACAAGACAGTATACATAGGTGAAGGTTTTTGGGGCTAGGGTGAGTGCAGCCCGACTTGATCGGTTTTACATGTCTAGAAATCGGAGCAATAGGCTGCTGGGCGCTACCAGATCATCACATAACCATGGCTCGGCTGTCTATTTCACCAGGGCCCCGGCAGGCATCTTATTGGAAGTTCAATGTAAAGCTCTTACAAGATGCCACTTTTTGCTCAGGTTACCAAACATTTTGGGAAAGGTGGGGGCAGCGAAGAGAGGAGTATGAGTCTCTGAGTCAATGGTGGGATGTGGGGAAAGTGCAAATTCGGCTTTTCTCTCATCCTCAGAGGCTAGGAGAGTATTGGGGGAACTAGAGCGGTGTATTAGTGAGATAGAGGTAGAGATGGTGGGGCAAGGCAATGTAGGCCTCCAGGCTAATTTAGCCAAATTATGTAGGGACCTGGGCAGTTTTTTCCAGGTTAAAGCAAAGGGAGCACTTGTAAGAGCCAGGTTCTCCATGCTCAAGGAGATGGATGCTCCCAGATCCTTCTTCTTTGGTTTGGAAAGACAGAGCGGTGAAGCCAAGGGTATGCATTGTCTACGGCTGTCTGATGGGCGAGTGACCTCTGTAGTGGGGGAGATACGGCTGTCTGATGGTCAGGTGACCTCTGTGGTCGGGGAGATACGGCTGTCTGATGGTCAGGTGATCTCTGTGGTGGGGGAGATGTGGCTGTCTGATGGGGGGGGGGGGGTGACCTCTGTGGTGGGGGAGATGTGGCTGTCTGATGGTCAGGTGACATCTGTGGTGGGGGAGATGCGGCTGTCTGATGGGTGTGTGACCTCTGTGGTGACCTCTGTGGTGAGGGAGATGGGGCTGTCTGATGGGAGGGTGACCTCTGTGGTGGGGGAGATGCGGCTGTCTGATGGTCAGGTGACCTCTGTGGTGGGGGAGATGCGGCTGTCTGATGGGCGGGTGACCTCTGTGGTAGGGGAGATGGGGCTGTCTGATGGGAGGGTGACCTCTGTGGTGGGGGAGATGCGGCTGTCTGATGGTCAGGTGACCTCGGTGGTGGGGGAGATGCGGCTGTCTGATGGGCGGGTGTTCTCTGTGGTGACCTCTGTGGTGGGGGAGATGTGGCTGTCTGATGGGGGGGTGACCTCTGTGGTGGGGGAGATGTGGCTGTCTGATGGTCAGGTGACCTCTGTGGTGGGGGAGATGCGGCTGTCTGATGGTGAGGTGATCTCTGTGGTGGGGGAGATGCGGCTGTCTGATGGGTGTGTGACCTCTGTGGTGGGGGAGATGCGGCTGTCTGATGGGCGGGTGACCTCTGTGGTAGGGGAGATGGGGCTGTCTGATGGGAGGGTGACCTCTGTGGTGGGGGAGATGCGGCTGTCTGATGGTCAGGTGATCTCTGTGGTGGGGGAGATGCGGCTGTCTGATGGGTGTGTGACCTCTGTGGTGACCTCTGTGGTGGGGGAGATGTGGCTGTCTGATGGGGGGGTGACCTCTGTGGTGGGGGAGATGTGGCTGTCTGATGGTCAGGTGACCTCTGTGGTGGGGGAGATGCGGCTGTCTGATGGTCAGGTGATCTCTGTGGTGGGGGAGATGCGGCTGTCTGATGGGTGTGTGACCTCTGTGGTGACCTCTGTGGTGGGGGAGATGGGGCTGTCTGATGGGAGGGTGACCTCTGTGGTGGGGGAGATGCAGCTGTCTGATGGTCAGGTGACCTCTGTGGTGGGGGAGATGCGGCTGTCTGATGGTCAGGTGACCTCTGTGGTGGGTGAGATGTGGGAGCGGACTGTGGAGTTTTATACTGAATAGTGTAGGGCAGAAGTGTGTGATCCTATATGTGCTCAAGTCTTGTTCGCAGGACTCCGTAAGCTCTCTCTGGCACAGAGGGATGAAATGGACATTCCTCTGTTGTCCCATGAACTGGCAGAGGCCATAACCCAGATGTTCCCCGGTCGTGCACCGGGGGTCGATGGACTCCCAGTGGAGTTTTATAAAAGATTCTGGGGAATAATTGGACAGGACTTCTTTCGCGTGTTGCATGAATGCATCGGGGTAGGAAAGTTGCAGATCAGCTGCCGTCGGGCGGCTCTGACTCTCCTGCCCAAAAAAGGGGACCTGTGTGAACTTAAGAACTGGAGGCCTGTGGCATTACTCTGTGCAGACTACAAGATATTTGCCAAAGTCCTCTCTAACAGACTGAAGTCCCATTTGGACTCGATAGTACATAAGGACCAGACATATTGTGCACCGGGACGCTCAATCACGGACAACTAGTTCTTAATCAGGGACATGTTGGACTTGTCGAGAGGTTCTAATGTGAACTTTGGACTGGTCTCTTTAGATCAAGACAAGGCTTTTGATAGAGTGGGCCATGAGTGTATGTTTAATGTGAAGTCTGTGTTTGGGTTTGGGAAGAGGTTTTTTTAAGGAAGAACTGGGAGGGGCTGTCACAGGCAGTGGTGTCAAGACTGGCCAGGTGGAGGTGGCTCCTGTCACAGGTGTCATATAGAGGGAGGGTGCTGATAATCAACAACCTGGTGGCATCTTCCCTGTGGCATAAACTGTCTGTTCTCAATCCCCCCGCCGGTCTGCTCGCAGACCTGCAACGCAAGCTGGTGGACTTCTTCTGGTCGGACCATCACTGGCTGAAGGCAGCAGTGTTGTACATGACCGTTCATGAAGGAGGACAGGGCCTGGTGGAACTGGAGAGCAGGGTGGCTGCTTTCAGGCTAAAGGTGGTGCAGAGACTGCTGTACCATGCTGATGTTGGTTGGAGGGAGCCAGCATGCGCGCTGCTGAGGAGAGCTGGCAGATTAGGGTTGGACCGGCAGCTGTTCCTCATGAAGCTGGAGAGGCTGAGTACAGCAGGTCTCTCAGAGTTTTACTCTGCGGTGCTGAGGGCCTGGCAGCTGCTAAGGTCCACATGAGAAGGGGGTGTGGAGCCTGGGCTGTGGGTGTGGGAGGAGCCTATCTTCCACAACCCAGTCATCCCTTTGAGATCGGTTCAGTCGGCCACCCTGCAGAGGCGACTGATGGCAGCGGGTTTACAAAGGCTGGGTGACCTGAGACTGCTGGGAGAGGAGGGGTGGAAAACCCCGGAGGTCTTGGCACAACGAACAGGACTAACGTCTCTTAGGCTGCTGGAGAGATTCCTGGAGGAGGTCCAAAAGGCACAGGAGGCTAGTGAGATCAGATCTGGGACCAGATTAGTGAGATCAGATCTGGGACCAGGCTAGTGAGATCAGATCTGGGACCAGACTAGTGAGATCAGATCTGGGACCAAGCTAGGAGCCAGTGGGATGTTTCAGTGGGATGTTTCATCCTGGTTGAGACGGTTTCTAATCTAATCAAATCAAACTTTATTTGTCAAATGCATAGAAAACTGCAAGTGTAGACCTTAGTGTGAAACACTTACTTACAAGCCCAACAGTGCAGTTCAAGAAGAGTTAATCAAATATTTACCAAATAAACTAAAGTAAAAACAAGTATAAAAACTACCACAATAAATATATGCAGGGGGTACCGGTACCGAGTCAATGTGGAGGTTATATACAGGGGGTACCGGTACCGAGTCAATGTGGAGGTTATATACAGGGGGTACCGGTACCGAGTCAATGTGGAGGTTATATACAGGGGGTACCGGTACCGAGTCAATGTGGAGGCTATATACAGGGGGTACCGGTACCGAGTCAATGTGGAGGTTATATACAGGGGGTACCGGTACCAAGTCAATGTGGAGGTTATATACAGGGGGTACCGGTACCGAGTCAATGTGGAGGTTATATACAGGGTGTACCGGTACCGAGTCAATGTGGAGGTTATATACAGGGGGTACCGGTACCGAGTCAATGTGGAGGCTATATACAAGGGGTACCGGTACCGAGTCAATGTGGAGGTTATATACAGGGGGTACCGGTACCGAGTCAATGTGGAGGCTATATAAAGGGGGTACCGGTACCGAGTCAATGTGGAGGTTATATACAGGGGGTACCGGTACCGAGTCAATGTGGAGGCTATATACAGGAGGTACCGGTACCGAGTCAATGTGGAGGTTATATACAGGGGGTACCGGTACCGAGTCAATGTGGAGGTTATATACAGGGGGTACCGGTACCGAGTCAATGTGGAGGTTATATACAGGGGGTACCGGTACCGAGTCAATGTGGAGGTTATATACAGGGGGTACCGGTACCGAGTCAATGTGGAGGTTATATACAGGGGTACCGGTACCGAGTCAATGTGTAGGTTATATACAGGGGGTACCGGTACCGAGTCAATGTGTAGGTTATATATAGGGGGTACCGGTACCGAGTCAATGTGGAGGTTATATACAGGGTGTACTGGTACCGACTCAATGTGTAGGTTATATACAGGGGGTACCGGTACCGAGTCAATGTGGAGGCTATATACAGGGGGTACCGGTACCGAGTCAATGATGGAGGTTATATACAGGGGGTACCGGTACCGAGTCAATGTGGAGGTTATATACAGGGTGTACCGGTACCGACTCAATGTGTAGGTTATATACAGGGGGTACCGGTACCGAGTCAATGTGGAGGTTATATACAGGGTGTACCGGTACCGACTCAATGTGTAGGTTATATACAGGGGGTACCGGTACCGAGTCAATGTGGAGGCTATATACAGGGGGTACCGGTACCGAGTCAATGATGGAGGTTATATACAGGGGGTACCGGTACCGAGTCAATGTGGAGGTTATATACAGGGGGTACCGGTACCGAGCCAATGTGGAGGTTATATACAGGGGGTACCGGTACCGAGTCAATGTGGAGGCTATAAACAAGGTGTTACGGTACCGAGTCAATGTGGAGGCTATATACAGGGTATTACGGTACCGAATCAATGTGGAGGCTATATATAGGGAATTACGGTACCGAGTCAATGTGGAGGCTGTATGCAGGGGGTACTGGTACAGAATCAATGTGGAGGGTAGATACAGGCTGTTACGGTACAGAGTCAATGTGGAGGCTATATATAGGGTAATTGGTACACATAGGTAGGGGTGAAGTGGTTATGCATAGATAATAATCAGCGAGCAGCAGTGTACAAAATAAATTGGGGGGGGAGTCTCTCTCCTCCTGGCTGAGATGAACCTTCTCCCTCCTCCAGGATGAGGTGAACCTTCTCTCTCCTCCTGGCTGAGACTGTCTCTCTCATCCTGGATAAGGTGAACCTTCTCTCTCCTCCTGACTGAGGTGAACATTCTCGCTCCTCCTGGCTGAGGTGAACCTTCTCCCTCCTCCTGGCTGAAAAGGTCTCCCTCTGTTCTCCTGGATGAGACTGTCTCCCTCTCCTCCTGGATGAGACTGTCTCCCTCTCCTCCTGGATGAGACTGTCTCCCCCGCCTCCTGGATGAGACTGTCTCCCTCTCCTCCTGGATGAAACTGTCTCCCTCTCCTTCTGGATGAGACTGTCTCCCTCTCTCCTCCTGGATTAAATTGTCTCCCTCTCCTCCTGGAGGAGACTGTCTCCCTCTCCTCCTGGATGAGACTGTCTCCCTCTCCTTCTGGATGAGACTGTCTCCCTCTCTCCTCCTGGATTAAATTGTCTCCCTCTCCTCCTGGAGGAGACTGTCTCCCTCTCCTCCTGGATGAGACTGTCTCCCTCTCCTCCTGGATGAGACTGTCTCCCTCCTCCTGGATGAGACTGTCTCCCTCTCCTCCTGGATGAGACTGTCTCCCTCTCTCCTCCGGGATGAGACTGTCTCCCTCTCCTCCTGGATGAGACTGTCTCCCTCTCTCCTCCTGGATGAGACGGTCTCCCCTCCTCCTGGATGAGACTGTCTCCCTCTCCTCCTGGATGAGACTGTCTCCCTCTCTCCTCCTGGATGAGACTGTCTCTCTCTCCTCCTGGATGAGACTGTCTCCCTCTCCTCCTGGATGAGACTGTCTCTCTCTCCTCCTGGATGAGACTGTCTCCCTCTCCTCCTGGATGAGACTGTCTCCCTCTCTCCTCCTGGATGAGACTGTCTCCCTCTCCTCCTGGATGAGACTGTCTCTCTCTCCTCCTGGATGAGACTGTCTCCCTCTCCTCCTGGATGAGACTGTCTCTCTCTCCTCCTGGATGAGACTGTCCCTCTCTCTCTCTCCCTTTCTCTAACTCTTGTTCTGTCCCTCTCTCTCTCTCCTCCTGGATGAGACTGTCTCCCTCTCTCCTCCTCGATGAGACTGTCTCCCTCTCTCCTCCTGGTGGAGAAGGTCTGTCTCACAGAGGAATCTGTGGCTGAGGTCAGAGAGAACCTGCTACGTCAGCCAGTACAGACTCGGCGTGTCACGCGCAGGGAATGCAGCTGTCTGCTTGAACTGGTGCCAGTATCTCTCTAGAACCCTAACAATGCTCTAAGACACACTCATATGCACACACACACACACACACAATAAATATCACCACACAGATGGAGATGAGACTCGTCCCACTATGTGTGAGTGAATAGCATACTGTAGGAAACAGGAGCAGGCGTCAAGAGAACACTGCCCCTTTCTCTCCTTCTGTCTCCCTTTCTATATCTCTTGTTCTGTCTCTCTCCTTCTGTCTCCCTTTCTATATCTCTTGTTCAGTCTCTCTCCTTCTGTCTCCCTTTCTCTAACTCTTGTTCTGTCCCTCTCTCTCTCTCTCTCCCTTTCTCTAACTCTTGTTCTGTCCCTCTCTCTCTCCCTTTCTCTAACTCTTGTTCTGTCCCTCTCTCTCTCTCCCTTTCTCTAACTCTTGTTCTGTCCCTCTCTCTCTCTCTCTCCCTTTCTCTAACTCTTGTTCTGTCCCTCTCTCTCTCCCTTTCTCTAACTCTTGTTCTGTCCCTCTCTCTCTCTCCCTTTCTCTAACTCTTGTTCTGTCCCTCTCTCTCTCTCTCTCCCTTTCTCTAACTCTTGTTCTGTCCCTCTCTCTCTCTCCCTTTCTCTAACTCTTGTTCTGTCCCTCTCTCTCTCTCCCTTTCTCTAACTCTTGTTCTGTCCCTCTCTCTCTCTCTCTCCCTTTCTCTAACTCTTGTTCTGTCCCTCTCTCTCTGTCCCTTTCTCTAACTCTTGTTCTTTCCCTCTCTCTCTCTCTCCCTTTCTCTAACTCTTGTTCTGTCTCTCTCTGTATTTCACTTCTCTTCAGTCCTCACCTGGGTCACACTACTTTTGGATAGTCTGGATAGTCCTTTAGATCGCTCTACCAATTGTCATACTATCAAAAAAATGTATCTGTTTGCTAAGGTTACATTTAAGGTTATGGTAAGTTTAGAATAAGGGTTAGGTTTAGGACAAGGGTTAAGGTTAAGGTTAAGAAAAAGGGTTAAGGTTAAGGTTAAGAAAAAGGGTTAAGGTTAAGGTTAAGAAAAAGGGTTAATGTTTAGAAAAAGGGTTAAGGTTAAGGTTTAGAAAAAGGGTTAAGGTTAAGGTTTAGAAAAAGGGTTAATGTTTAGAAAAAGGGTTAAGGTTAAGGTTTAGAAAAAGGGTTAAGGTTAAGGTTTAGAAAAAGGGTTAATGTTTAGAAAAAGGGTTAAGGTTAAGGTTTAGAAAAAGGGTTAAGGTTAAGGTTTAGAAAAAGGGTTAATGTTTAGAAAAAGGGTTAAGGTTAAGGTTTAGAAAAAGGGTTAAGTTTAGAAAAAGGGTTAAGGTTAAGGTTTAGAAAAAGGGTTAAGGTTAAGGTTTAGAAAAAGGGTTAAGGTTTAGAAAAAGGGTTAAGGTTTAGAAAAAGGGTTAAGGTTTAGAAAAAGGGTTAAGGTTAAGGTTTAGAAAAAGGGTTAAGGTTAAGGTTAAGAAAAAGGGTTAAGGTTTAGAAAAAGGGTTAAGGTTTAGAAAAAGGGTTAAGGTTTAGAAAAAGGGTTAAGGTTTAGAAAAAGGGTTAAGGTTAAGGTTTAGAAAAAGGGTTAAGGTTAAGGTTTAGAAAAAGGGTTAAGGTTAAGGTTTAGAAAAAGGGTTAAGGTTAAGGTTTAGAAAAAGGGTTAAGGTTAAGGTTTAGAAAAAGGTTTAAGGTTAAGGTTTAGAAAAAGGGTTAAGGTTTAGAAAAAGGGTTCAGGTTAAGCTTTAGAAAAAGGGTTAAGGTTAAGGTTTAGAAAAAGGGTTAATGTTTAGAAAAAGGGTTAAGGTTAAGGTTTAGAAAAAGGGTTAAGGTTAAGGTTAAGAAAAAGGGTTAAGGTTAAGGTTTAGAAAAGGGTTAAGGTTAAGGTTTAGAAAAAGGGTTAAGGTTAAGGTTAAGAAAAAGGGTTAAGGTTTAGAAAAAGGGTTAAGGTTACAGTTTAGAAAAAGGGTTAAGGTTAAGGTTTAGAAAAAGGGTTAAGGTTTAGAAAAAGGGTTAAGGTTAAGCTTTAGAAAAAGGGTTAAGGTTAAGGTTTAGAAAAAGGGTTAAGGTTAAGGTTAAGAAAAAGGGTTAAGGTTTAGAAAAAGGGTTAAGGTTAAGGTTTAGAAAAAGGGTTAAGGTTAAGGTTTAGAAAAAGGGTTAAGGTTAAGCTTTAGAAAAAGGGTTAAGGTTAAGGTTTAGAAAAGGGTTAAGGTTAAGGTTTAGAAAAAGGGTTAAGGTTAAGGTTAAGAAAAAGGGTTAAGGTTTAGAAAAAGGGTTAAGGTTACAGTTTAGAAAAAGGGTTAAGGTTAAGGTTTAGAAAAAGGGTTAAGGTTTAGAAAAAGGGTTAAGGTTAAGGTTAAGAAAAAGGGTTAAGGTTTAGAAAAAGGGTTAAGGTTAAGGTTTAGAAAAAGGGTTAAGGTTAAGGTTTAGAAAAAGGGTTAAGGTTAAGGTTTAGAAAAAGGGTTTAAGGTTAAGGTTTAGAAAAAGGGTTAAGGTTTAGAAAAAGGGTTAAGGTTAAGGTTTAGAAAAGGGTTAAGGTTAAGGTTTAGAAAAGGGTTAAGGTTAAGGTTTAGAAAAAGGGTTAAGGTTAAGGTTAAGAAAAAGGGTTAAGGTTAAGGTTTAGAAAAAGGGTTAAGGTTAAGGTTTAGAAAAGGGTTAAGGTTTAGAAAAAGATAAGGTTAGATAGTGAGTTGAAATGCTACAGCATCTACAGATGGACTACACATATAAAGTTATAATATCTTGGTCCTCTAAGACTGACTGAATATCTCCGCATTGTGCTTCTCTTGACTCCATACAGCCGGTCCCCATGTTCTCTGTGACGCCCAGCCTTGCCTCCAATGCCAGTCCTGCCGCGGTGGCCGCTGCGTTTAACCCCTACTTGGGCCCGGTGTCGCCCGGCCTGATGCCTTCTGAGATCATGTCCAGCGCCCCGGTCCTGGTGACCAGTAACCCCAACGTCTCCATGCCCTCTGCTGCTGCTGCTGCCGCACAGAAACTCATGAGGACAGACAGACTGGAGGTGAGTTGTAGAAACAAACAGAACAGGAACTCATGAGGACAGAGAGACTGGAGGTGAGTTGTAGAAACAAACAGAACAGGAACTCATGAGGACAGACAGACTGGAGGTGAGTTGTAGAAACAAACAGAACAGGAACTCATGAGGACAGACAGACTGGAGGTGAGTTGTAGAAACAAACAGAACAGGAACTCATGAGGACAGAGAGACTGGAGGTGAGTTGTAGAAACAAACAGAACAGGAACTCATGAGGACAGACAGACTGGAGGTGAGTTGTAGAAACAAACAGAACAGGAACTCATGAGGACAGACAGACTGGAGGTGAGTTGTAGAAACAAACAGAACAGGAACTCATGAGGACAGACAGACTGGAGGTGAGTTGTAGAAACAAACAGAACAGGAACTCATGAGGACAGACAGACTGGAGGTGAGTTGTAGAAACAAACAGAACAGGAACTCATGAGGACAGACAGACTGGAGGTGAGTTGTAGAAACAAACAGAACAGGAACTCATGAGGACAGACAGACTGGAGGTGAGTTGTAGAAACAAACAGAACAGGAACTCATGAGGACAGACAGACTGGAGGTGAGTTGTACTAACAAATACACAGGAACTCAGGAGGACAGACAGACTGGAGGTGAGTTGTAGAAACAAACAGAACAGAGACTCTGACTCAACCTGATGCTGTAGCCTAGTACTTGATTTATCAAAACACAGTTCGCATGGTTTCCCAAGTCTACAGTCACTGTTACACAGTGAAAGGATGGCCACTAGCAGTCAATGAGGACTGAATATCTTTCACTGCTTTCACCATAGTAGAGTTTCTGTTGTGTCTCTTACATTGTTAAGGAGCAGAGTTGAAAAGTGTTGCTTTAACAGTTGCTGCTTAGTTCATTAATTAATTAACTAATACGGTTCAATTATGTACATCTAATACACAATCAGTCTGTTACAGTAACTGAACCCCTGTTACCATTATATAGTAATGATGTATCAGTCTGTTACAGTAACTAAACCCCTGTTACCATTATATAGTAATGATGTATCAGTCTGTTACAGTAACTAAACCCCTGTTACCATTATATAGTAATGATGTATCAGTCTGTTACAGTAACTAAACCCCTGTTACCATTATATAGTAATGATGTATCAGTCTGTTACAGTAACTAAACCCCTGTTACCATTATATAGTAATGATGTATCAGTCTGTTACAGTAACTAAACCCCTGTTACCATTATATAGTAATGATGTATCAGTCTGTTACAGTAACTAAACCCCTGTTACCATTATATAGTAATGATGTATCAGTCTGTTACCATTATATAGTAATGATGTATCAGTCTGTTACCATTATATAGTAATGACACATCAGTCTGTTACAGTAACCAAACCCCTGTTACCATTATATAGTAATGATGTATCAGTCTGTTACAGTAACTAAACCCCTGTTACCATGATATAGTAATGATGTATCAGTCTGTTACAGTAACTAAACCCCTATTACCATTATATAGTAATGATGTATCAGTCTGTTACAGTAACTAAACCCCTGTTACCATTATATAGTAATGATGTATCAGTCTGTTACAGTAACTAAACCCCTGTTACCATGATATAGTAATGACGTATCAGTCTGTTACAGTAACCAAACCCCTGTTACCATTATATAGTAATGACACATCAGTCTGTTACAGTAACTAAACTCCTGTTACCATTATATAGTAATGACACATCAGTCTGTTACAGTAACTAAACTCCTGTTACCATTATATAGTATTGACACATCAGTCTGTTACGGTAACTAAACTCCTGTTACCATTATATAGTAATGACACATCAGTCTGTTACAGTAACTAAACCCCTGTTACCATTATATAGTAATGACACATCAGTCTGTTACAGTAACTAAACCCCTGTTACCATTATATAGTAATGACACATCAGTCTGTTACAGTAACTAAACTCCTGTTACCATTATATAGTAATGACACATCAGTCTGTTACAGTAACTAAACCCCTGTTACCATTATATAGTAATGACACATCAGTCTGTTACAGTAACTAAACCCCTGTTACCATTATATAGTAATGATGTATCAGTCTGTTACAGTAACTAAACCCCTGTTACCATTATATAGTAATGACACATCAGTCTGTTACAGTAACTAAACCTCTGTTACCATTATATAGTAATGATGTATCAGTCTGTTACAGTAACTAAACCCCTGTTACCATTATATAGTAATGATGTATCAGTCTGTTACAGTAACTAAACCCCTGTTACCATTATATAGTAATGATGTATCAGTCTGTTACAGTAACTAAACCCCTATTACCATTATATAGTAATGATGTATCAGTCTGTTACAGTAACTAACCCCCTGTTACCATTATATAGTAATGATGTATCAGTCTGTTACAGTAACTAAACCCCTGTTACCATTATATAGTAATGACACATCAGTCTGTTACAGTAACTAAACTCCTGTTACCATTATATAGTAATGACACATCAGTCTGTTACAGTAACTAAACTCCTGTTACCATTATATAGTAATGACACATCAGTCTGTTACAGTAACTAAACTCCTGTTACCATTATATAGTAATGACACATCAGTCTGTTACAGTAACTAAACCCCTGTTACCATTATATAGTAATGACACATCAGTCTGTTACAGTAACTAAACCCCTGTTACCATTATATAGTAATGACACATCAGTCTGTTACAGTAACTAAACTCCTGTTACCATTATATAGTAATGACACATCAGTCTGTTACAGTAACTAAACCCCTGTTACCATTATATAGTAATGACACATCAGTCTGTTACAGTAACTAAACTCCTGTTACCATTATATAGTAATGACACATCAGTCTGTTACAGTAACTAAACCCCTGTTACCATTATATAGTAATGACACATCAGTCTGTTACAGTAACTAAACCCCTGTTACCATTATATAGTAATGACACATCAGTCTGTTACAGTAACTAAACCTCTGTTACCATTATATAGTAATGATGTATCAGTCTGTTACAGTAACTAAACCCCTGTTACCATTATATAGTAATGATGTATCAGTCTGTTACAGTAACTAAACCCCTATTACCATTATATAGTAATGATGTATCAGTCTGTTACAGTAACTAAACCCCTGTTACCATTATATAGTAATGATGTATCAGTCTGTTACAGTAACTAAACCCCTGTTACCATTATATAGTAATGATGTATCAGTCTGTTACAGTAACTAAACCCCTGTTACCATTATATAGTAATGACACATCAGTCTGTTACAGTAACTAAACTCCTGTTACCATTATATAGTAATGACACATCAGTCTGTTACAGTAACTAAACTCCTGTTACCATTATATAGTAATGACACATCAGTCTGTTACAGTAACTAAACTCCTGTTACCATTATATAGTAATGACACATCAGTCTGTTACAGTAACTAAACCCCTGTTACCATTATATAGTAATGACACATCAGTCTGTTACAGTAACTAAACCCCTGTTACCATTATATAGTAATGATGTATCAGTCTGTTACAGTAACTAAACCCCTGTTACCATTATATAGTAATGACACATCAGTCTGTTACAGTAACTAAACCTCTGTTACCATTATATAGTAATGATGTATCAGTCTGTTACAGTAACTAAACCCCTGTTACCATTATATAGTAATGATATATCAGTCTGTTACAGTAACTAAACCCCTGTTACCATTATATAGTAATGATGTATCAGTCTGTTACAGTAACTAAACCCCTATTACCATTATATAGTAATGATGTATCAGTCTGTTACAGTAACTAAACCCCTGTTACCATTATATAGTAATGATGTATCAGTCTGTTACAGTAACTAAACCCCTGTTACCATTATATAGTAATGACGTATCAGTCTGTTACAGTAACTAAACCCCTGTTACCATTATATAGTAATGACACATCAGTCTGTTACAGTAACTAAACTCCTGTTACCATTATATAGTAATGACACATCAGTCTGTTACAGTAACTAAACCCCTGTTACCATTATATAGTAATGATGTATCAGTCTGTTACAGTAACTAAACCCCTGTTACCATTATATAGTAATGACACATCAGTCTGTTACAGTAACTAAACCTCTGTTACCATTATATAGTAATGATGTATCAGTCTGTTACAGTAACTAAACCCCTGTTACCATTATATAGTAATGATGTATCAGTCTGTTACAGTAACTAAACCCCTGTTACCATTATATAGTAATGATGTATCAGTCTGTTACAGTAACTAAACCCCTATTACCATTATATAGTAATGATGTATCAGTCTGTTACAGTAACTAAACCCCTGTTACCATTATATAGTAATGATGTATCAGTCTGTTACAGTAACTAAACCCCTGTTACCATTATATAGTAATGACGTATCAGTCTGTTACAGTAACTAAACCCCTGTTACCATTATATAGTAATGACACATCAGTTTGTTACAGTAACTAAACCCCTGTTACCATTATATAGTAATGACACATCAGTCTGTTACAGTAACTAAACCCCTGTTACCATGATATAGTAATGACACATCAGTCTGTTACAGTAACTAAACCCCTGTTACCATTATATGGTAATGATATATCAGTCTGTTACAGTAACTAAACCCCTGTTACCATTATATAGTAATGATATATCAGTCTGTTACCATTATATAGTAATGATATATCAGTCTGTTACAGTAACTAAACCCCTGTTACCATTATATAGTAATGACACATCAGTCTGTTACAGTAACTAAACCCTTGTTACCATTATATAGTAATGACACATCAGTCTGTTACAGTAACTAAACCCCTGTTACCATTATATAGTAATGATGTATCAGTCTGTTACAGTAACTAAACCCCTGTTACCATTATATAGCAATGACACATCAGTCTGTTACAGTAACTAAACCCCTGTTACCATTATATAGTAATGATGTATCAGTCTGTTACAGTAACTAAACCCCTGTTACCATTATATAGTAATGATGTATCAGTCTGTTACAGTAACTGAACCCCTGTTACCATTATATAGTAATGACACATCAGTCTGTTACAGTAACTAAACCCCTGTTACCATTATATGGTAATGATATATCAGTCTGTTACAGTAACTAAACCCCTGTTACCATTATATAGTAATGATATATCAGTCTGTTACCATTATAAAGTAATGATATATCAGTCTGTTACAGTAACTAAACCCCTGTTACCATTATATAGTAATGACACATCAGTCTGTTACAGTAACTAAACCCGTGTTACCATTATATAGTAATGACACATCAGTCTGTTACAGTAACTAAACCCCTGTTACCATTATATAGTAATGATGTATCAGTCTGTTACAGTAACTAAACCCCTGTTACCATTATATAGTAATGATGTATCAGTCTGTTACAGTAACTGAACCCCTGTTACCATTATATAGTAATGACACATCCGTCTGTTACAGTAACTAAACCCCTGTTACCATTATATAGTAATGATGTATCAGTCTGTTACAGTAACTGAACACGTGTTACCATTATATAGTAATGATGTATCAGTCTGTTACCATTATATAGTAATGATATATCAGTCTGTTACCATTATATAGTAATGATGTATCAGTCTGTTACCATTATATAGTAATGATATATCAGTCTGTTACCATTATATAGTAATGATATATCAGTCTGTTACCATTATATAGTAATGATATATCAGTCTGTTACCATTATATAGTAATGATTTATCAGTCTGTTACCATTATATAGGAATGATATATCAGTCTGTTACCATTATATAGTAATGATATATCGGTCTGTTACCATATTTTGCTCATTAGAAAGACAGAAGGATGCAAATTAGCATATCTCTCTCTTCAGTTCAGTTCACACACACACACACACAAACACAAACACACACACAAACACAGACACACACACACACACACACACACACACACACACACACACACACACACACACACACACACACACACACACACACACACACACACACACACACACACACACACACACACACACACACACACACACACACACACACACACTAGACATGAGACTGTTGTGCTGTGCTGGATCTTATGTCATAACATATTTCTTCTCCAAATCAGAGCCATCACTCACAGGAAAACCTGAAGCTGTGCTTCTCAGGACTCACTGCATCACAATAGTTATTCATTGGACAGTAAGTCAATATAATGCATAATGCAGCGCTGCCTAGGATACTCTAGTAACAAAATAATAGGAAAATCATTGGGGGAGGGGAGGAGGAGAGGAGAGGAGGAGGAGGAGGAGGAGGGGAGGAGGGGAGGAGAGGAGGAGGGGAGGAGGAGGATGAATAGGTGAGGAGGAGGGGGGGGGGAGGAGGGGAGGAGGGGGGAGGGAGGGAGGTAGGGGAGGAAGGGAAGGGAAGGGAAGGGAAGGGAAGGGAAGGGAAGGGAAGGGAAGGGAAGGGAAGGGAAGGGAGGGGAGGGGAGGGGAGGGGGAGGGGAGGGGAGGGGGTGGAGTGGAGTGGAGTGGAGTGGAGTGGAGTGGAGTGGAGTGGAGTGGAGTGGAGTGGAGAGGGAGTGGAGAGGGAGGGGAGGAGGAGGGGAGGAGAGAAGAGGAGGAGGGAGAAGAGAGAAGGAGGGGAGGAGGAGAGGAGGAGGGGAGGAGAGGAGGATGGGAGAAGAGAGGAGGAAGGGGAGGGGAGGATGAGAGGAGGAGGGGAGTGAGGGAGGAGTAGATGAGGAGGTGAGGGGGAGGAGGAGGGGAGGGGAAGGGGAGGGGTGGAGGGAGAAGAGGAGGAGGAGGGAGTGGACAGAGGGGGGAGGGGAGAGAAGTGGAGGAACGATGTTAATGTTGGGAGGGAGTCTCAGGGCGAGTGGACAGAGGGGGGAGGGGAGAGAAGTGGAGGAACGAGGTTAATGTTGGGAGGGAGTCTCAGGGCGAGTGGACAGAGGGGGTGAGGGGAGGAGGGGGGGAGGGAGTCCCAGGGCGAGTGGACAGAGAGGGGAGGGGAGAGAAGTGGAGGAACGAGGTTAATGTTGGGAGGGAGTCTCAGGGCGAGTGGACAGAGGAGGGAGGGGAGGAGGGGAGGGAGGAGGGGGGAGGGAGTCTCAGGGCAAGTGGACAGCTCTGTGAACAAGGGAAAGGGTCGATAACAGGAAAGAAATATTTAGGGAGAGATGAGAAATCAATGACCAGCAGACTTGTTAAAGTCATCATGGAAGGAGGGGAGAGGAGTAGGCAGGGGTTGGTGGCAAGGGGGAGGAAGGGGGTGTAGGAGCGATTTGGATTTCATTGACGAGGGGTGATTTCACCGATGAGGGGTGATTTCACCGATGAGGGGCGATTTCACTGACGAGGGGCGATTTCACTGACGAGGGGTGATTTCACTGACGAGGGGTGATTTCACTGACGAGGGGTGATTTCACTGACGAGGGGTGATTTCACTGACGAGGGGTGATTTCACTGATGAGGGGTGATTTCACGGAATTAATGGATGAATCTGTCTACTCACGCCTACTGGTGTTACATTGTGGAACCAATCCACTAGCCTCATTGGCCAAGAAGTGGGTTTGCTATAAATATCCTTCAGAAAAAGGGCAGACATATTTTAGTGTCTGTCATAGTGTGTCATTAAAATGAACAGCTGCAGGATTCTGTTTTCATGCTTAACAAAAAACTGTAGGACCCCCCCCCCCCCCCCCCCCACATATTACCTGCATGATGATGACGCATGGTAACCTTTGGGTAGAACTAGGATTATCAGCCTCCTCTTTTTGTTGGCCAACCAGGAGCTTTCCCAGGGTTTAATTTCCCTCAGAGGTTTAGTACCGCTGTTAGACCAGGGCTAATAACTCTTACTGAGAGATTGAGACAGATCAAGGCACAGCTCACCTGTCTTCTCCTCCTTTCACTCTGTCTTTCCTCTCCCTTCACCCTGTCTCTCCTCTCCCTCCACCCTCCACCCTGTCTCTCCTCTCCCTCCACCCTGTCTCTCCTCTCCTCCACCCTGTCTCTCCTCTCCCTCCACCCTGTCTCTCCTCTCCCTCCACCCTGTCTTTCCTCTCCCTTCACCCTGTCTCTCCTCTCCCTCCACTCTCCACCCTGTCTCTCCTCTCCTTCCACTCTGTCTCTCCTCTCCCTCCACCCTGTCTCTCCTCTCCCTCCACCCTGTCTCTCCTCTCCCTCCACCCTGTCCCTCCTCTCCCTCCACCCTGTCTCTCCTCTCCCTCCACCCTCCACCCTGTCTCTCCTCTCCCTCCACCCTGTCTCTCCTCTCCCTCCACCCTCCACCCTGTCTCTCCTCTCCTTCCACTCTGTCTCTCCTCTCCCTCCACCCTGTCTCTTCTCTCCCTCCACCCTGTCTCTCCTCTCCTTCCACTCTGTCTCTCCTCTCCCTCCACCCTGTCTCTCCTCTCCCTCCACCCTGTCCCTCCTCTCCCTCTAACCTGTCTCTCCTCTCCCTCCACCCTGTCTCTCCTCTCCCTCCACCCTGTCTCTCCTCTCCCTCCACCCTCCACCCTGTCTCTCCTCTCCCTCCACCCTCCACCCTGTCTCTCCTCTCCCTCCACCCTCCACCCTGTCTCTCCTCTCCCTCCACCCTCCATCCTATCTCTCCTCTCCCTCCACCCTTTCTGTCCTCTCCCTCCACCCTGTCTCTCCTCTCCCTCTCTCAAGAGACTATAATTTCAATCCCCTTGATCCTCATTCTCTCTCTCTCTCTCTCTCTCTCTCTCTCTCTCTCGCTCCCTCCCTCCCCTTCTTTTCTGAACATCTGCCTGACAACAAGGCAGCCTCTTTTTTAAAAGAGCCTTGCCTGTTTTTCACGAGGCATGGCCAGCGAAGACAGGAGACAGAGACAGTTAACTGTGTCTAGACACAGGTCTGAGAAGCTAGTGTCTTCATACACACTCAATACACACAAACCATTCCAGTAGAAAGAGAGGAGAGGAGATTAGGAAGCAGGTGTAGACTGTTGAGATGCACTCCAGGTCTTGTCTGGACGTGAGCTCGACACATTGTCAACCTGGCCATGCATGTACTGCCCCCTGCTGGAAAACTCAGGAATATATGAATCTTGTCTTCACATCATCGATTTGAAAAACAAAATATTTATACTTGAATGATTAAATGAGAGAAACATTTACAAGACAAACATTACAAGATTGATGAGTGTTTATGCTGCCGGTTATTCATTCTCAACTGTAATTAGCAGGTATTTGTTCCTTTTGATATATTCATTTCACTTTATATTCATTTATTCCCATTGGTTATTATTCCCAATGGTTATTATTCCCGTTGCTAATTATTCCTATTGGTTATTATTCCCATTGGTTATTATTCCCATTGCTAATTATTCCCATTGGCTATTATTCCCGTTGCTAATTATTTCCATTGGTTATTATTCCCATTGGTTAATATTCCCATTGGTTATTATTCCCATTGGTTATTATTCCCATTGGTTATTCCCATTGGTTATTATTCCCATTGGATATTATTCCCATTGGTTATTATTCCCATTGGTTATTATTCCCATTGGTTATTCCCATTGGTTATTATTCTCATTGGTTATTATTCCCATTGGATAGTATTCCCATTGGTTTTTATTCCCATTGGTTATTATTCCCATTGGTTATTATTGCCATTGGTTATTCCCATTGGTTATTATTCTCATTGGTTATTATTCCCATTGGATATTATTCCCATTGGTTATTATTCCCATTGGTTATTCCCATTGGTTATTATTCTCATTGGTTATTATTCCCATTGGTTATTATTCCCATTGCTAATTATTCCCATTGGCTATTATTCCCGTTGCTAATTATTTCCATTGGTTATTATTCCCATTGGTTAATATTCCCATTGGTTATTATTCCCATTGGTTATTATTCCCATTGGTTATTCCCATTGGTTATTATTCCCATTGGATATTATTCCCATTGGTTATTATTCCCATTGGTTATTATTCCCATTGGTTATTCCCATTGGTTATTAATTCTCATTGGTTATTATTCCCATTGGATAGTATTCCCATTGGTTTTTATTCCCATTGGTTATTATTCCCATTGGTTATTATTGCCATTGGTTATTCCCATTGGTTATTATTCTCATTGGTTATTATTCCCATTGGATATTATTCCCATTGGTTATTATTCCCATTGGTTATTCCCATTGGTTATTATTCTCATTGGTTATTATTCCCATTGGTTATTATTCCCATCGGTTATTATCCCCATTGGTTATTCCCATTGGTTATTATTCCCATTGGTTATTATTCCCATTGGGTAATTATTCCCATTGGTTATTCCCATTGGTTATTATTCTCATTGGTTATTATTCCCATTGGATATTATTCCCACTGGTTATTATTCTCATTGGTTATTATTCCCATTGGTTATTATTCCCACCGGTTATTATTCCCATTGGTTATTATTCCCATTGGTTATTATTCCCATTGGTTATTATTCCCGTTGGTTATTCCCATTGGTTATTATTCTCATTGGTTATTATTCCCATTGGTTATTATTCCCATCGGTTATTATTCCCGTTGGATATTATTCCCATTGGTTATTATTCCCATTGGTTATTCCCATTGGTTATTATTCCCATTGGTTATTATTCTCATTGGTTATTGATAGGCTGAGGTGGAGGGCTCTTTCTGCCCATGACAGTGATATATATATATATCACTGTATATATCACTGTATATATATAGACCTCAGTTATTATACCCTTCCTCGTTATGTTGATGTTAGGCTGTGCATGTTTATTTTTTTGTCTCGCCTAAAAATTAAAAAAATTCACCTTTCCTCAGTGACTTGTTGTGTTGCCATGTGTCATGATGACGCGTGGCTTGGTAACAGCCTGACCTGATCTGACCTGATCTGATCTGACCTGATCTCTGTCTCTCTGTCTCTCTGTCTCTCTGTCTGTCTGCCTGTCTGTCTGTCTGTCTGTCTGTCTGTCTGTCTGTCTGTCTGTCTGTCTGTCCACCCCTCCCTCCTCTCCTCAGGTGTGTCGGGAGTACCAGAGAGGTAACTGTACGCGGGGGGAGAGTGACTGTCGCTTCGCCCACCCCTCAGACAGCACCATGATAGACACCAACGACAACACCGTGACCGTGTGTATGGACTACATAAAGGGTCGCTGCTCCAGGGAGAAGTGTAAATACTTCCACCCTCCAGCCCACCTGCAGGCCAAGATAAAGGCTGGCCAACACCAGGTCAACCAGTCTGCTGCCGCAGTAGCCATGGTAGGTATCCCTCTGTAACCCCCCCCCCCCCCCCCCCCCCCCAGCCGGTCCTCTCCAACCCCACCTACATCTGAAAACCCGCCCCCCCCACCACTCCTCTCCAACCCCACCTACGTCTGAAAACCTGACCCCCCCCACCACTCCTCTCCAACCCCACCTACATCTGAAAACCTGACCCCCCCCCCCCAGCCACTCCTCTCCAACACCACCTACATCTGAAAACCTGCCCCCCCCCCCTGTTGTCTCCCCCAGCCAGCCCCTTCAGCTCTGCTCTCTCAACCCTCTCCCGTCCTCTCTCATCCCCTCCCCCTTCAGCATCTAGACTGCCCAGCAGACGTAGACAGTAAAGGTAATGGAGACTTATTATGCAGCTAAACTAGTTAGCTTAATTGTATCATGCTAAATGTGTGACTTTACTGATCCCTTTCCTTTAGCTCTTTCAACTGTTATCACCTGTTATAGTGTGTGTTATAACTAGATATATTGTTATTTAACATGTGTTATAACCAGATATATTGTTATTTAACATGTGTTATAACCAGATATATTGTTATTTAACATGTGTTATAACCAGATATATTGTTATTTAACATGTGTTATAACCAGATATATTGTTATGTAACATGTGTTATAACTAGATATATTGTTATTTAACATGTGTTATAACCAGATATGTTGTTATTTAACATGTGTTATAACCAGATATATTATTATTTAACATGTGTTATAACCAGATATATTGTTATTTAACATGTGTTATAACCAGATATATTGTTATTTAACATGTGTTATAACCAGATATATTGTTATTTAACATGTGTTATAACCAGATATATTGTTATTTAACATGTGTTATAACCAGATATATTGTAATTTAACATGTGTTATAACCAGATATATTGTAATTTAACATGTGGTATAACTAGATATATTGTTATTTAACATGTGGTATAACTCGATATATTGGTATATAACGTGTTGTAACTGGTGATATTGTTATGCTTCTTAGAGCTGCTGTAATTGTGTAGCAATGCTTCCTCTTATTATATTTAGGACTTGTTGAGTATCAACTAAACAGCGTTGATACGTCTCCCTATAGAAACGTCATGTCATCACTAATATATCAAGTAGTCCTGGACGTATTAGCTTTGAACTATATGACTCACAGTAAATAATTCTGTAGTTTTCTGAAACCAGGAAGTGTCTAACGGTAACTGCAGTAATAGTGTTTAGCTCAATCCAGTGACAGCGAATAGCAAGTAAAGCAACATTCCTGTTTAAGTAAATTATGTCAAGGCTGTAGTGTTTACAGTAACAACCCTACAGCTGTTAATGATGTCAAGGCCCTAGTGTTTACAGTAACAACCCTACAGCTGTTAATGATGTCAAGGCCGTAGTGTTTACAGTAACAACCCTACAGCTGTTAATGATGTCAAGGCCGTAGTGTTTACAGTAACAACCCTACAGCTGTTAATGATGTCAAGGCCATAGTGTTTACAGTAACAACCCTACAGCCGTTAATAATGTGAAGGCCGTAGTGTTTACAGTAACAACGCTACAGCTGTTAATGATGTCAAGGCCGTAGTGTTTACAGTAACCACCCTACAGCCGTTAATGATGTCAAGACCGTAGTGTTTACAGTAACAACCCTACAGCTGTTAATGATGTCAAGGCCGTAGTGTTTACAGTAACAACCCTACAGCCGTTAATAATGTGAAGGCCGTAGTGTTTACAGTAACAACGCTACAGTTGTTAATGATGTCAAGGCCGTAGTGTTTACAGTAACCACCCTACAGCTGTTAATGATGTCAAGGCCGTAGTCTTTACAGTAACCACCCTACAGCCGTTAATGATGTCAAGGCCCTATTGTTTACAGTAACAACCCTACAGCTGTTAATGATGTCAAGGCTGTAGTGTTTACAGTAACAACCCTACAGCCGTTAATGATGTCAAGGCCCTAGTGTTTACAGTAACAAACCTACAGCTGTTAATGATGTCAAGGTCGTAGTGTTTACAGTAACAACCCTACAGCTGTTAATGATGTCAAGGTCGTAGTGTTTACAGTAACAACCCTACAGCCGTTAATGATGTCAAGGCCCTATTGTTTACAGTAACAACCCTACAGCTGTTAATGATGTCAAGGCTGTAGTGTTTACAGTAACAACCCTACAGCCGTTAATGATGTCAAGGCCCTAGTGTTTACAGTAACAAACCTACAGCTGTTAATGATGTCAAGGCCCTAGTGTTTACAGTAACAAACCTACAGCTGTTAATGATGTCAAGGTCGTAGTGTTTACAGTAACAAACCTACAGCTGTTAATGATGTCAAGGTCGTAGTGTTTACAGTAACAACCCTACAGCCGTTAATGATGTCAAGGCCCTAGTGTTTACAGTAACAAACCTACAGCTGTTAATGATGTCAAGGTCGTAGTGTTTACAGTAACAAACCTACAGCTGTTAATGATGTCAAGGTCGTAGTGTTTACAGTAACAACCCTACAACCATTAATGTGCGTCCTCCAGCTATGTTATTTGTTGTATATTGCATTCCAATGATTTGTTGTTTTGTTGTTTTGTTTGTTTTGTTTGTTTTGTTTGTTTTGTTTGTTTTTTGTTTTTTTCTCTCACCAACCCAAACTGCACTGCTGCCTCCATGATGCACCTCTGCTTGCCGGTTTATGTTAATGCGCTTGAACCTCATTGGCCCATTTCCACCTTGTGCTCGCTGCCTGCTAATTAAGGCTCAGTCGGCTGTCAAATCACTGAAGCGACCCCTCGACGCAACCTTTGACCTGGTACTATGACCTTTCACCTTTTAGCTTGGCATGCAGCTCTGTTATACTAGTTTCTAACTAAATACATCTTAGTAAGTTACTGTTTTCTAACCATTTCATATCTGAGGTGATAAATTGATTTTGACATTACTGCTAACTAAACATGTCATTGCTGGGATGATGAACTGATTGTGGTATAGTGGTACCCCGTTAATTAACCTAAACATCCCTTTACATTACCATTCCATCTCTGTGTCAATGTGGGAATGAGGCGGGATTTGCAAAACAAAACAGCAGTGTCTAAGAAGCTTTATTAGAATGTTGTCTACAGTCATCCCTTCTAGTCTATTCATCCTCATAATAACATGGTTTGAACATTAATCTGGAATTCATTTAGTTAACACAGCAGCTAAAACCATGATTGGTGTCTATTCAGGAGTGTTCAAGTATAAATATATGGCATGGTTATAATATGTTTTCTTATTTCTTAATATTATTTATTATTATTATTTATTATTATTATTCTGGTGGACGGAGGGACTTTAGAATGAACAAGGCTTCTACTGTTAATCATGGAGCTAGAAGTGCAGCTTTTCTCTGTTAACCTCCTCTCTGTTAACCTCCTCTCTGTTAACATACTCTCTGTTAACATCCTCTCTGTTAATATCCTCTCTGTTAATAACACCATCTATGTTAACACCATCTCTGTTAATATCCTCTCTGTTAATAACACCATCTCTGTTAACACCATCTCTGTTAACACCATCTATGTTAACATCCTCTCTGTTAACATCCTCTCTGTTAATATCCTCTCTGTTAATAACACCATCTCTGTTAACATCCTCTATGTTAACATCCTCTCTGTTAACATCCTCTATGTTGACATCCTTTCTGTTAACATCCTCTCTGTTAACAACCTCTCTGTTTATAACATAATCTCTGTTAATAACATCCTCTCTGTTAACATCCTCTCTGTTAACACCCTCTCTGTTAACACCATCTATGTTAACACCATCGCTGTTAATATCCTCTCTGTTAACACCATCTCTGTTAACATCCTCTCTGTTAACATCCTTTCTGTTAACATCTTCTCTGTTAACATTCTTTCTGTTTATAACATAATCTCTGTTAATAACATCCTCTATGTTACCATCCTCTCTGTTAACACCCTCTCTATTAACACCATCTCTGTTAACACCAATTCTGTTAAAAACACCATCTCTGTTAACACCATCTCTGTTAACATCATCTCTGTTAATAACATCCTCTCTGTTAATAACACCATCTCTGTTAATAACACTATCTCTGTTAATAACATCCTCTCTGTTAATAACACCATCTCTGTTAACATCCTCTCTGGATAACATCCTCTCTGTTAACAGCCTCTCTGTTAATAACACCATCTCTGTTAACATCCTCTCTGGATAACATCCTCTCTGTTAATAACACCATCTCTGTTAACATCCTCTCTGGATAACATCCTCTCTGTTAATAACACCATCTCTGTTGACTCCTGGTTACTAGTACAGTCATTATTATCTTTATTTTACAGAGCTCCTAATACATTCTCAAAGATGTGTTATAAAAGCTGATTTACCTTTGCAGTATTCATGTTACATATTTATATGTATATTGTCTGTATGTTGGTAACTCTATTGTGACAATCTCTAGCTGTCACAATTCATAGACAAGCACCACTGTCTTGAAGGACTAGTGTAACACAGACCACGGTCTTATTATAGAAGGACTAGTGTAACACAGACCACTGTCTTATTATAGAAGGACTAGTGTAACATAGACCACTGTCTTGAAGGACTAGTGTACCACAGACCACTGACTTATTATAGAAGGACTAGTGTAACATAGACCACTGTCTTATTATAGAAGGACTAGTGTAACACAGACTACTGTCTTATTGTAGAAGGACTAGTGTAACACAGACCACTGTCTTATTATAGAAGGACTAGTGTACCACAGACCACTGACTTATTATAGAAGGACTAGTGTAACACAGACCACGGTCTTATTATAGAAGGACTAGTGTAACACAGACCACGGTCTTATTATAGAAGGACTAGTGTAACACAGACCACTGTCTTATTATAGAAGGACTAGTGTACCACAGACCACTGACTTATTATAGAAGGACTAGTGTAACACAGACTACTGTCTTATTGTAGAAGGACTAGTGTAACATAGACCACTGTCTTATTATAGAAGGACTAGTGTAACACAGACTACTGTCTTATTGTAGAAGGACTAGTGTAACATAGACCACTGTCTTATTATAGAATGACTAGTGTAACATAGACAACTGTCTTATTATAGAAGGACTAGTGTAACACAGACTACTGTCTTATTGTAGAAGGACTAGTGTAACATAGACCACTGTCTTATTATAGAATGACTAGTGTAACATAGACAACTGTCTTATTATAGAAGGACTAGTGTAACACAGACTACTGTCTTATTATAGAAGGACTAGTGTAACATAGACCACTGTCTTATTATGGGGCTAGTGTAACATAGACCACTGTCTTATTATGGGACTAGTATAATATAGGCAACTGTCTTATTATGGGGCTAGTGTAACATAGACCAATTTCTTATTATGGGGCTAGTGTAACATAGACCACTGTCTTATTATAGAGGGAATGTAACATAGACCACTGTCTTATTATAGAAGGACTAGTGTAACACAGACCACTGTCTTATTATGGGGCTAGTGTAACATAGACCACTGTCTTATTACAGAAGGACTAGTGTAACATAGACCACTGTCTTATTATAGAAGGACTAGTGTAACATAGACCACTGTCTTATTATGGGGCTAGTGTAACATAGACCACTGTCTTATTATGGGGCTAGTTTAACATAGACCACTGTCTTATTATAGAGGGACTGTAACATAGACCACTGTCTTATTATAGAAGGACTAGTGTAACACAGACCACTGTCTTATTATAGAAGGGCTAGCGTAACACAGACCACTGTCTTATTATAGAAGGGCTAGTGTAACATATACTACTGTCTTATTATGGGGCTAGTATAATATAGACCACTGTCTTATTATAGAAGGACTAGTGTAACACAGACCACTCTCTTATTATAGAAGGACTAGTGTAACACAGACCATTGTCTTATTATAGAAGGACTAGTGTAACATAGACCACTATCCTATTATAGAAGGACTAGTGTAACATAGACCACTGTCTTATTATAAAAGGACTAGTGTAACATAGAACACTGTCTTATTATGGGGCTAGTGTAACACAGACTACTGACTTATTATGGGGCTAGTGTAACATAGACCACTGTCTTATTATAGAAGGACTAGTGTAACATAGACCACTGTCTTATTATAGAAGGACTAGTGTAACATAGACCACTGTCTTATTATAGAAGTACTAGTGTAACATAGACTACTGTCTTATTATAGAAGGACTAGTGTAACATAGAACACTGTCTTATTATGGGGCTAGTCAAACATAGACCACTGTCTTATTATGGGGCTAATGTATCACAGACTACTGTCTTATTATGGGGCTAATGTATCACAGACTACTGTCTTATTATAGAAGGACTAGTGTAACACAGACCACTGTCTTATTATAGAAGGACTAGTGTAACATAGACCACTGTCTTATTATGGGGCTAGTGTAACATAGACCACTGTCTTATTATGGGGCTAGTATAACATAGACCACTGTCTTATTATGGGACTAGTATAACATAGGCAACTGTCTTATTATGGGGATAGTGTAACATAGACCACTCTCTTATTATGGGGCTAGTGTAACACAGACCACTGTCTTATTATGGGGCTAGTGTAATATAGACAATTGTCTTATTATGGGGCTAGAGTAACATAGACCACTGTCTTATTATGGGGCTAGTGTAACATAGACCACTGTCTTATTATGGGGCTAGTGTGACATAGACCACTGTCTTATTATAGAAGGACTAGTGTAACACAGACCACTGTCTTATTATGGGATGAGTGTAACATAGACCACTGTCTTATTATGGGACTAGTATAACATAGGCAACTGTCTTATTATGGGGCTAGTGTAATATATACAATTGTCTTATTATGGGGCTAGAGTAACATAGACCACTGTCTTATTATAGAGGGACTGTAACATAGACCACTGTCTTATTATGGGGCTAGAGTAACATAGACCACTGTCTTATTATAGAGGGACTGTAACATAGACCACTGTCTTATTATGGGGCTAGTGTAACATAGACCACTGTCTATTATGGGGCTAGTGTAACATAGACCACTGTCTTATTATGGGGCTAGTGTAACATAGACCACTATTTTATCATAGAGGGACTGTAACATAGACAACTGCCTGATTACGGGGCTAGTGTAACATAGACCACTGTCTTATTATGGGGCTAGTGTAACATAGACCACTGTCTTATTATGGGGCTAGTGTAACATAGACCACTGTTTTATCATACAGGGACTGTAACATAGACAACTGCCTGATTATGGGGCTAGTGTAACATAGACCACTGTCTTATTATGGGGCTAGTGTAACATATACCACTGTCTTATTATAGAGGGACTGTAACATAGACCACTGTCTTATTATGGGGCTAGTGTAACATAGACCACTGTCTTATTATAGAACAATTGGTGTATCATAGACCACTATCTTATTATGATGGACTGTAACATAGACCACTGATGTCTTTCAAAAAACATTTAATCATCATTTTTCTGAGGTAGAGAAGCTTTTGATCTAATGAAAATCTTTATTTTCTCTGTCTTATATTTCCACCACCCCTACAACCACCCCTACCACCCCTACAACCACCACCACCACTTCCACCACCACCACCTCTAAAACCACCAATACAACCACCACCACCACTACTACAACCACCAATACAACCACCACCACCACCACCTCTACAACCACCACCACCACAACCACCACCACCACCACTACAACCACCAATACAACCACCACCACTACAACCACCACCCACCACCTCTACAACCACCACCACCACCACCACTTCCAACAACACTATAACCACCACCACCACCTCTACAACCACCACCATCACCACCACCAATACAACCACCACCACCACCACCACCACCTCTACAACCACCACCACCACCACCATCACCACCACCACCTCTACAACCACCACCACCACTACCACCACCACCACTTCCACCACCACTATAACCACCACTAAATCCCCACCACCACCCCTACAACCACCACTATAACCACCACTATTTCCACCACCACCACCACCACCTCTACAACCACTACCACCACCACCCCTACTTCCACCACCACCTCCACCTCTACAACCACCACCACCACCACTACTTCCACCACCACCTCTACAACCACCACCTCTACAACCACCACCACCCCCACCCCCACCACCACTATAACCACCACTACATCCACCACCACCCCACTACAACCACCACCACCACCACCACCACTTCCACCACCACTATAACCACCACTACAACCACCACCACCACCTCTACAACCACCACCACCACCACCACCACTTCCACCAACACTATAACCACCACCACCACCTCTACAACCACCACCACCACCATCACCACCACCACCTCTACAACCACCACCACCACTACCACCACCACCACTTCCACCACCACTATAACCACCACTATTTCCACCACCACCACCTCTACAACCACTACCACCACCACCCCTACTTCCACCACCACCTCCACCTCTACAACCACCACCACCACCACTACTTCCACCACCACCTCTACAACCACCACCTCTACAACCACCACCACCCCCACCCCCACCACCACTATAACCACCACTACATCCACCACCACCCCCACTACAACCACCACCACCACCACCACCACTTCCACCACCACTATAACCACCACTACAACCACCACCACCACCTCTACAACCACCACCACCACCACCACCACTTCCACCAACACTATAACCACCACCACCACCTCTACAACCACCACCACCACCATCACCACCACCACCTCTACAACCACCACCACCACTACCACCACCACCACTTCCACCACCACTATAACCACCACGACATCCACCACCACCACCCCTACAACCACCACTATAACCACCACTATTTCCACCACCACCACCTCTACAACCACCACCACCACCACTACTTCCACCACCACCTCTGCAACCACCACCTCTACAATCACCACCACCACCACCACCACCACCACCACTATAACCACCACTACATCCACCACCACCCCCACTACAACCACCACCACCACCACCACTTCCACCACCACTACATCCACCACCACCACCCTTACAACCACCACTAAAACCACCACCACCACCACCATTACAACCACCACCACCTCCACCACTATAACCACCACTACATCCACCACCACCACCACCCCTACAACCACTACCTCCATCACCACCACCACTACCACCACCACCACCCATAAACCCACCACCACCACTATAACCACCACCACTACAACCACCACCACCACTACATCCAACACCAACACCACCACCTCCACCTCCACCACCACCACTACATCCAACACCACCACTATAACCACCACTATAACCACCACTACATCCACCACCACCACAACTACCCCTACAACCACTACCTCCATCATCACCACCACCACTACCACCACCACCACCACCCCTAAACCCACCACCACCACTATAACCACCACCACCACTACATCCAACACCAACACCACCACCTCCACCACCACCACACTACATCCAACACCACCACCACTAAACCACCACCACCACTATAACCACCACCACCACCACTACATCCAACCACTACCGTTACCACCAACTCCACTATTACCCACTCCACCACTATCATCACCACCACTACCACTACCATTACCATCACCACTACCATTCCCACCACCACCACTACCACCTCCATCACCACCACCACCACTACCATTACCACCACCTCCACTACTACCACCTCCACCACTAACCTCCTCCACTACTACCACCACCACTACTACCATTACCACCACCTCCACTACTACCACCTCCACCACTACCACCACTACCATTACCACCACCTCCACTACTACCACCTCCACCACTACCTCCTCCACCACTACCACCACCACTACTACCACCTCCATTACTACCTCCTCCACCACCACCACCCCCACTACCATTACTACCACCTCCATTACTACCACCTCCACCACTACCTCCTCCACCACCACAACCACCACTACCATTACCACCACCTCCACTACTACCTCCTCCACCACTACCTCCTCCACCACTACCACCTCCATCACCACCACCACCACCACTACCACCTCTTCCACCACCACCTCCACCTCCACCACCACCACCATCACCACTACCTCCTCCACCACCACCACCTCCACCACTACCTCCTCCACCACCACTACTTCCACCACTACCTCCTCCACCACCACCACCACTACCATTCCCACCACCTCCACTACTACCACCTCCACCACTACCACCACCACTACTACCACCTCCATTACTACCTCCTCCACCACCACCCCCCACTACCATTACTACCACCTCCATTACTACCACCTCCACCACTACCTCCTCCACCACCACAACCACCACTACCATTACCACCACCTCCACTACTACCTCCTCCACCACTACCTCCTCCACCACTACCACCTCCATCACCACCACCACCACTACCACCTCTTCCACCACCACCTCCACCACCACCATCACCACTACCTCCTCCACCACCACCACCTCCACCACTACCTCCTCCACCACCACTACTTCCACCACTACCTCCTCCACCACCACCACCACTACCATTTCCACCACCTCCACTACTACCACCTCCACCACTACCTCCTCCACCACCACCACCTCTATCAGGGGCTCCCACCTTTACCTCCATTACCAAAGAGACCCACAGTTGAAAAATCCAACGGTGCCACCGCCATGTTCAACGCCGCTGGCACGTTCCAGTACCAACAGGCCCTGGCCAACATGTTCCAGTACCAACAGGCCCTGGCCAACATGTTCCAGTACCAACAGCAGCAGTTCATCCCGTCGGGTAGGTTTGAACCTTTTACCTTTCACCTCTCAACTCATCACAACCCCTGAAGTCCAATCTGATGCTGCTTACCTCCATTCACAAACCTCAAACCTTACCAGTTAAACATTTGGCTTCATGCTCCTTGCCCATAAAATCTCTGGTTTTAGGCTCCTTACCCATAAAACCTCTGGCTTCAGGCTCCTTACCCATAAAACCTCTGGCTTCAGGCTCCTTACCCATAAAACCTCTGGCTCCAGGCTCCTTACCCATAAAACCTCTGGCTTCGGGCTCCTTACCGGTAAAACCTTTGGCTTCGGTCTTGCACAGCATACATATTTCTGATTGGACATTCATTCATTTTGCAGTATCCCTCTTATTGCAATGACAATTGGAAACACTAACACAAACTCACACACACATACACCAGTCTGAAAACATTGGCACCACCCTGGTCCAACCACATACACCAGAACACTGGCACCACCCTGGTCCGACCCACATACACCAGAACACTGGCACCACCCTGGTCCGATCCACATACACCAGAACACTGGCACCACCCTGGTCGGACCCACATACACCAGAAAACTGGCACCACCCTGGTCCAACCACATACACCAGAACACTGGCACCACCCTGGTCCGACCACATACACCAGAACACTGGCACCACCCTGGTGCGATCCACATACACCAGAACACTGGCACCACCCTGGCCCGACCCACATACACCAGAACACTGGCACCACCCTGGCCGACCCACATACACCAGAGCACTGGCAGCACCCTGGTCCGATCCACATACACCAGAACACTGGCACCACCCTGGTCCGTTCCACATACACCAGAACACTGGCACCACCCTGGTCCGACCCACATACACCAGAACACTGGCACCACCCTGGTCCGAACCACATACACCAGAACACTGGCCCCACCCTGGTCCGACCCACATACACCAGAACACTGGCACCACCCTGGTCCGACCCACATACACCAGAACACTGACACCAGCCTGGTCCGACCCACATACACCAGTGAGGGTCCAGTGAGTGTTACTGTTGCTCTGATCCTGTAGTCTACACCTCCTCTCCCATTGTTGAACTGTCTGACAGAGATGGATCGGCTGGCTTTCAGACAGTTCTGGCAAATGACAGACGGGGTGGTCTATTTTAACCTAGTGTGTCTGTATACATTAGAGGTTTGGAACAGAATTATCTTTATTTTGACTAACAATGGGATCCTCAAGTAAAAAAAAAAAGTGGCCTGGTGTTTTATTAAGAACCAAGCTGATTTCTGCTCCCCAGTCCATCCCTGCTGTCAAGCCACAGTAGTCCAAGTCCACACTGAGAGAACTGGAGGCAGCTTGTCCACAACCACTCTGGGCCAACAACCTTTAAATAAACTAGGAGGAGTATTGCAAGATAGCCATTTTCCTATTGGCCCTGGCACATAATTGATCTTGGAAGGTTATTGGCTGATGTGACTGGCTATTCACTCTTTTCTCTTTGTTTTTAAGAGAAAATATATTTGTAATCTGGATGACTGGTGCTAAAACGACATAGCTACTGATTTCTCACATCAAGATACATAACATCTCTGTGTTCTTTAGGTCTCTGTGTGTTTAATTAGTGACCCGTGTTAACAGTAATGAATGAGTAATGGCAACTTAAATATGATGCAACTTAAATCTGTCTTAATTCACTGCATTGTAGTTGATGTTCGGGAAAAGTATTCAGACCTCTTGACTTTTTCCACATGTTGTTACGTTACAGGCTTTTCCTAAAATGGATTCAATAAAACATTTCCCTTGTCAATCTACACACAAAATCTCATAATGACATCACAATATCCCATAATGACATCACAATATCCCATAATGACATCACAATATCCCATAATGACATCACAATATCCCATAATGACAGAGCAAAAACATGTTCTTAGAAATGTACATAAGTATTCAGACCCTTTGCTATGAGACAAAGCTCAGGTGCATCCTGTTTCCCATTGATCAACCTTAAGATCTTTCTACAACTTGGAGTCCACCTGTGGTAAATTCAATTGATTGGACATGATTTGGAAAGGCACACACTTGTCTATATAAGGTCCCACAGTTGACAGTGCAAGAACCAAGCCATGAGGTCAATGGAATTGTCCGTAGACCTCCGAGACGGGATTGTGTCGATGCACAGATCTGGGGAAAGGTACCAAAACATTTCTGCAGCATTTCATGTCCCCAAGAACACAGTGGCCTCCATCATTCTTAAATGGAAGAAGTTTGGAACCACCAAGACTCTTCCTAGAGCTGGCCACTGAGCAATCGGGGGAGAAGAGAGTACAGAGAGATCCTTGATGATAACCTGCTCCAGAGAGCTCTGGACCTCTGACTGGGGCGAAGGTTCACCTTCCAACAGGACAACGACCCAAAGCACACAAACAAGATTAACGCAGGAGTGGCTTCGGGACAAGTCTCTGAATGTCCTTGAGTGGCTCGGCCAGAGTCTGGACTTGAACCCCGTCGAACATCTCTGGAGAGACCTGAAAATAGCTGTGCAGCAACACTCCCCATCCAACCTGACAGAGATTGAGAAGATCTGCAGAGAGGAATTGGAGAAACTCTCCAAAACAGGTGTGCCAAGCTTGTAGCGTCATACCCAAGAAGACTCTAGGCTGTAATCACTGCCAAAGGTGCTTCAACAAAGTACTGTGTAGAGGGTCTGAATACTTATGTAAATGTGATATTTCCGCTTTTTTCATTAAATATATACATATTTGCAAAAATCTCTAAAAACATGTCTTTGCTCTGTCATTATGGGGTATTGTGTGTAGATTGATGAGGGGGTGGGGGAACTATGTCTTCCATTTCAGAATGAGGCTGTAACGTAATAACATGTGTAAAAAAAGTTAAGGGGTCTGAATACTTTCCAAATGCACTGTATCACCTGTGTA